>NC_056741.1:1304784022-1304786522 GCF_019279795.1 Protopterus annectens | reverse complement strand
CTGGGGTGACAGGGTAGGTGTGTTAGGTGTTCATGCCACCACCTTTTATCAGTCTTGATCAGGTGGTGTGGATGCTGGCAGGCTGTTACCTACAGCTAGGGACACACCTGCATGGGACACCTGCACTGCATGCTGCATTCTTCCGTTATTGCCATATACAGGTAGGGTCATACTTACCCATTCCCCACAGCAGGGATATGACCAGAGAGGTACCTGTGGGTGGTGTTTGTGTGAGCTGGGTGCATGTGTGCTATGGATCTGACACACAGATATGCATGGGGCATTCCAGTTATGCTGGCATGTGCAGGTACATCAGCTGTTTTCCAATACATCAGTCCTATCTCCTTTCTGCAAGTGTTCAGGCAGACATCACCGGTATCCCCTACTACAGGACCAGTTACTGTGATGCATATCTGTATGTACAATTCCAAGGGTGTCTCCATTTCACAGTGACATAATATATGTATGTCTGGGGTACTTTCCCCTGTGTACTGCTTGTATATCTAGCCCAACAGCCATGCCATGTCAGTCTTTCAGATGGTGACACATATTACCACCATACATTTACAATGGCTTACTGCTAGCAAGTGTTATACTGGTGGGATTGTCTTTGGCACTGCATCTGTGAGGACTTGTCCCTGTCATCAGCCGTAGTGGGCAATGGCCACCAGGTCTTACATCAACAGGCATACATACTGAACACTCTCACACAATATGAAACACTCACCATCCTAACATGCACAGACCTGCATATTGTGGAAATGCTACAACCTATCCTGCTACCTTGGCCACCTCTGGGCATCTGTGCTCCACTTGTATTATACCTACTCATACACGTTACTACATTTCTACATAGAATTGGGCGAGGGCACACCTGACTGTTACTACATTTCTATACTGGATTGGGGGAAGGAGCACACCTGACTGTTTCTACATATCTACATAGGAGTGGGGGGGGGCACACCTGACTGTTACTACATTTCTACTTAGGATTGTGGGGGGACACACCTGACTTTTTCTACATGTCTACACAGGATTTGGGGGCACACCTGACTGTTACTACATTTCTACACAGGATTGGGGGGGTGCACTTGACTGTTACTACATTACTATACAGGATTGGGGGACACACTTGTTTCTACATTTCTACACATGATTGGGGGGCACACCTTACTGCTTCTACATGTCTACACAGGATGGGGGGCACACCTGGCACTTGTACACATTTGCTATGACTGTACTGGTATGTCAGGTACTCCATTTCATTCTGTATTCTAACCTATCATGCTGACTAGAGGCATATCAGTGTACTACAGGTCTTAGCTTTGGTTGACCTACATATTAGTGTCTGACTTCCTACCCTTCAGAACTAACATCCCTCTGCCTGACCTGCTGTAGTCTGTCTGTGTAGGCCTGGGGGGATTACCCATAGAATCATTCATAGGCCATAGAACAGCCTCTGTTTATGTTTGTCTACACCTGTCCTGCTAGCTGAGACTGTTGTTGGGTATGTGAACCTCCCTGGACTGGCATGTGTGAGTCATATGGACACACATGTCGCCCAGCACATTTCCTGCAGTGGGTTTTGTCACCCTGTGAAGTACTGGCTACTATGGTGACTCCAGTACTTGTTACAGATGTCATGGTGCCACTATGGGTGTCTGCTATCTGCTGGCATACCATTCAGCTACCCGATTCCCTTGCCTGCTCACATCCATACCATAGATACAGGTAATGACACATTCTACTCCATTTGGCAATTGGTAGGTTGCTTGACTTACCTTGTTGGTGTGCCAGTATTGAGGATGGTGCTGGAGGGCTGCCTATGTCAGATGCACATAGTACACTCCCTATACATGGTTGAGCATAGGTAGTGTCATGTTTGGCATCCCTTTTACTGTATGTGTGAGTCAGAGAGAGGTTTCATTCCCTGAGTCCCTACTGTGTCAGTATATGTACTATGCATTGCCTCTTTGCCAAAGCCAGGGAATACTGGGCATGCTTCCATCTGCCTACTCGGGCAGGCTCAGTTTGTTCCTCCTCTGAGTCACTCTGTGCCTGTGCTGGCCTTGGCATTGGTGGGGGGCTGTGTGGCCCTTCCCCGTGCTGTTCCTGCTGCAGCTGTTTACACAGGATCATATTGTGTGGCATGGCACATACTATAACAATTTGAGTACATGTAGCTGGTGAGTACTGCAAGACTCCACCGGATGTTTCCAGACACAGGAAGCATGACTTGAGTATCCCAAACACATGCTCTATTATAAGTCTGGTCTGTGCGTGTGCCTCATTATGGCATTCTTGTACGGGTGTGTGTGCATTTCTGATGGGTGTCATCAGCCATGGCTCCAGTATGTAACCAGCATCCCCCACTAGGTAACTGTAAGGGATGTCCCCACTGGCAAATCTCTGGTACAGCTGCATCAGTTGCCAGATGTCAGAATCATGATAGCTTCCAGGGCAGCCAGGACACACATTCATTATAATGCCCTGGGCATAG
>NC_056741.1:1304689022-1304779022 GCF_019279795.1 Protopterus annectens | reverse complement strand
TCCCTGTTGAAAATTTCTGATCACCCATCCAGTCATCCAGACTGCTTTTAAAGGTTGCTATGGAAGTACTGTGATTGATAGGTAATGGCAGCCTATTTTAGAAATGGGGGATATGTTGAGCTAGGAATCTGTTACAGCATCTAGTATTGTTGATCTGCTAGCATTGCTTTAGATCTCTATAATATATGTTTGCTTTACCTCTGGTTCTATTTGAAGAGGACTTCAAAAGAGTGTTAGGTCATTCACAACAAGGAAATATGAGTACAGACCTCCCCTTGGTAGTCTGTATGGCACTCAATAAAGGAACAGGGCTTTCAGGCTATCAGAGTAGCTAAAGGTACTGAGACTTGAAATCTGTTTGGTGAGGAAATGTTGAGGTGTCTCAAGCTTGTTTAGGTGTTTAGTAAGGTACATGCCAAAGGGTGCATTATATACAATTATAGACCTAATAAGGGTGTATAAAATAGGACTATAATGTGTTAAGAACGTTTGGAGATACCACAAAGGATAAGTTGTTCAAGGCAGAAGGATCCTCCATGACAGATGTGGTAGAAGAGAGTGTGTTAATATATATTCCCAAGTCCTTGAAGACTGTGGAAAGATGTTGGAAGAAAACTTGTCCAAAAGGATAAAAGAGATTTCCTTAGGGTCAGATAAGAAGTTAACAACGGATAGAAGTTCAATACATAATTGTATGTTTCTTCTATTCTTCCTGGTGTAGCTAAAAAAGGCCTTATGGTTCTCTTTTGAAGTAGCTGCAACCCTAATTTCACAGAAGGCCCTGCATTTCATCAAGGTAAGTTTGAGATTACTTTCCAGTTTACATTACTTTTATAATGATGTAGTGGACCTACATTAGAGATGACCAGGAGCTTTTTCTTTGTATTATAGATTTTGTTGACGCAGTACATGTTCATCATTGAAAGATCAAATCATTAACTCACTGTTGCAGTAGCCTAAGCAGTATGGATTTTATCCTGCAAACTATATCACAACTAGCTAGTATTCAAAGCTTTACAGCAGAAATGCTGAGCAGCTTGAAGAGAGACATATGAAGTCAGTGGTTAGGATGCCAAACCTTCATAACTCTCTTGCCATTGAAGTATGCTTTGCCTGTTGGTTTTGAGTGATTGACAATTGGCTAGTGCTTCATCAAGACTGGGAAGATAAGTACACTTCTTTGGAAAACCTTCCACTTTATTAATTTTTCTGATAAAAAGTTTACTTTTTCTGTAAAAAATATATATTTTGTCTAGGAATTGTCATTAAAACTTTTACCCCTTAAATATTCAATTTTATCTGGTTTACCTTTTTGGGAAAAACTGTTTTTTTTGTGAAATATTATTGTAGCTTTTTGTTGAAAATGGAAGATAGGGGCTTTGAACTGAAGTATTGGGGGTTGCTTCTTAAAATTTTACCCCAGAACTTTTAAAATCCTGTAAGATAGTTTATCAAGTATTCAAGGCTTTGCTAACTGCTTATCAGCCACTTTTCTCAGCTATAATATGGAGCAGGCTTCAGGTTCTTCATTTCTTCCCTCCCCTGTCCTGAAGAAGAAGAAAGTTTTATGGGAGACTTTGGTAGTCGATCTGGCTTCCTCTCAGCCTCAGCCACAATTGAGTGATTCTGTTGTGAACATTTCAGGTTCCTTGGACTGCTGATTGTCTTCTCTCAGTCCTGCTAGTGTTGATGCTTGAGATGCCACCGTGTACCATGAGACCAGGCACATCATCTTCGGCTGTTGGGTTGTAATCTGTAGGCAAGGGAAAACCAGTCTTATTTGTCTTAGATGAGGGAGCGGATGACGCTTTACTGCAAAGTCAACTTAAAGAGCCTGATTCCTGGGGAAGAGCCCCATATTTGGATCAGTCTTTTCCTAGGTGATCTAGTATTAAAAGAAAAATAAAGTTAAGTGTGTGTCTTCTCCTGCTTCACATATTATGTGCAAGGAGGATTGTCTGCATCTTGCTAAGAGCTTATGTCAAGCCTTTAATTTTTTACATTCTGAAGCCTCACTAAATTTTAATAGAAAAAAACACATACTTTCACAAACAGGAATAATGCAGAAATAGGCAGGGACATGTAACACTATTAATATGACTAACTGCAGAACACCATATCTCCCAAATCTCCAGAATTTCATGAAGTATCTACATATCTACCACATATATTTGGTCTTTTTATAAAGAGTGATGTTTTCTGGCAAGGCAGTGAGGAATACAGGCACAAAATAATGATAGACATTTGAGTTGCAGATGCCATATCCTACAGAAAATGCAAGCTCATGAAAAACATATTCTCTTAACTGTCTAAGTGCATTACAGCAATATTTAAAATCTATCCATAATATTACTCATTTGTCTCCCCTCCCCATGACTTCTTGGCTTTGTCCATTAAGTTGTGATCTGAATGGTGTGAAGTGCACAGAGGACAAAGTGAAATAACATGCAAATGTATATGTAAAATAAGTGTATAGCACAAATAATCTTCACTGAATAAATGCAATCAACAACCCCTTGCACAATGAGTAGCATTTGTAAAAGGGACACAGCAAATTGTTGAGGGGAAAGTAGAGACAACCTGTAGACAGTAAATATGAATATATATTAACCACAAGGAAGCTGTCAAAAGTGGGGGACAGAAAAAAATCTAATTAAACCTAGCATGTAGTTGTCACATTGTATGCCACCCTTTCAATGGTCACCACCTCTTAATTTTGGGAACAATAGCCTAATAGTGTGAAATATCAGGCATCCACAGTCGGGTCCCTCTATATAAAGTTTTACAGCAGGAAGGTATAAAAGCAAACGTGGTGATATTCACATTCACAAGTACCACCTGGAATGGTGATCACAAGTGAAGATGGTAAGCAATGAACATAAGGCAGCCTTGTACAGTATATATATTATCTGCTGTGCTACTAACACAAACATACAGCATCATCATCACACTTGGTCTTCCGGCTCTGCTTGAAGAAAAGTGGTAAGCCAGGTAAAATGAAATGGACTCCCTCAGCTTATCTACAGGACCCTGCTCATAGGTGATGACATTCAGAACTTCATGCAGTCCCACATGATATAAATGACACATGGAGCTAAAGCACCTGTGCCAACCATCCACACTATTCTGTGTGCATGGAAGTGTCATTGCAGTTAGCTTCTGCCAGACTAGGAGGTAGAGGGAAGGGTGGGGAACCATATGAGCATATTTTAATGCAGGTATCATACCTCCATTGATGTTCACACACACAGTTATCATGAAACTATTCCCTGAGGGGGATGGCCTCACTGGAGCAAGGATGATGGAGTGCATCATTAGCCTCAGGAATGTCCGCAGGTGGTAGGAATGCCAAAGCTAACATTTCTTTCACCTCCGTCTGGTGGGGGGTGGCACAACAACATACCACAGGCACAGATCCATCTGCTGTATATTACACCATATGATTTGCCCTAGGTGAAAGAGGCATTCATACTGATGGGCCCCAGAGAAAACCTTCCTCACTGCATTCACTGTTGCACTATCAAAATCCATTATGACATGCTTTGGATGGCATTAAATAGGTGCAACTCGACAATTGGAGGACGTGAGACAAAGTACCAGAGATCCAAACCACATGCTTCCTCCACTGGCAGTCTATCCATGTATAGTGTACAGCTATTTACACAAAGATGTGCATGTGGGGAATTTTCAATCCATAATCTACTAGAAACCTTGACTCAGGCAGGTAATATTCCCCTCAATCACCATTTTGCAAAATCTGTGCCTGTCACCCTTACTGTGCCTCATCAGAAACATGCAACTCTTTACAGGAGCATCTGCACATTTCTCAATGATCCTTGTTGGTGTTTCACATGTGCTGATGGCCTCCTGCCAAACTGCCTGCCAAAAATGGTCAGCAGTTACCTCCTCTGGACAAAGATCATGATATGTACCACACTGTCCAGTAATGCCTCACCAACAGCTGCCTCAGCTGTGATATCCACACATGCTCAATACGAATGCCCATTGGCTTGACATTGCCTGTATCACTAGCCTTTTATCAACGACATAGTCTTACATTTATGGCTATTGAAGGTGTCGCATACCATGCCTAGAGCACCAGGACTCTATTGTGTGTTACCCAGTTCCGTCGTCTTTGTTGTTGGCATGCTGACATTCTGCTGGCACCATGTTCCTCCTCCCCCTTCTTGTACATTTAAATGGGGGGGGCAGATAACCACTTCCATGGTAGAGGGACCACTCTAAATGTTGAAGACATCAGTCAGCTAAGGTAACAGCTACCCTTTGGCATTTTGTTGTGCATCCTTCTGCAGACATGAACTCTTTCCCTTAATTATATTCTCCATTGCAGTGCTGTGACTATCTGCAACTGGGCCATTCATAGTAGAGCCATTGGAAGTTTTGTAAACTGTTTCAAGTACTTAAAGGACTTACAGATATTACTAAAAGCAGTCAGGAAAGTTATTTTAGAAGAATATACAACTGTAGTTAAGTTTCATTTAATTTTGTGTACACATTTTTGCATTCACCACTTATTTAAATGAACAGTTCAGTACATTCTTATTTTGCTTCATTTAACTATTTCTTACTTCGTTTATTCCCTTTGTTTACAAATTAATTTTATTTATCTGTTTGTTAATTAAAGAGAACCTGCACTTTAATATGCCTATAGTTGGATTTCTGTGAGTTTTCCAATCTTCCATGTTCTTATGGTATGAAAGGTCAGAGCTGTATGCATCAGCTTTCTCTTTTTGGTGGCATTCTTCTTTTTTGTAGTTTATTTAAATACCCACATTTTCATTAGACACAGATTCCTTTAAATCTTAAAAAGAAATGGTGTACCTTTATCTCAAATAGATTTGGTACTAATAATGTAAGCTGTCAAAAGTCATATTAAGTATCATATTTAGACTGAGAAGGAAACTACTTCTCCTTAGCAAAGTATAATGTTAAGTGACCACTAGTGAATGCTTATCAAATATCATGATGACTTGTATGAGCAAAAGTTTAAGAGATTTTATTTATGTCCCAGATAGAAATGAATTCTAATCCTTGCCTGAAAGATGAGGCAGTGTGTGAAGAATATGAATTCATTCTTTTCCGCAGCTCAGACTTTCATCTTCATTTTCCAGAAACTTGATGACAGGTCTTGCCTTTTATCTCCTCCTGAATTAAGAGAATGAAATGACAATGCCAAATGTAATGGCAAAACTACGTGCTACCAGGCCTTTCCTTTTATCTCCTCCTGAATTAAGAAAAGGAAATGACAATGCCAGATAGGGCAAAACTATGTGCTACCAGGCCTTGCCTTTTATCTCCTCTTGAATTATGAGACTGGTATAAGAATGTGAAATAAAAGAGTAAAAAATATTTATTTTGCACATCTGTAACTAATTTATACATTCATATACTCATGAAAAATATCTGATATGTAAGAGGGTAGCAAAATGGTTTGGATGAGATACTTTGAAAGTCAAGCATAATTGGAGAGATTTGTCTTTCATCGTATGCAGAATATGCATTCATTTTTAGAAACCTGATCTCTGCGATACGGAAAGCAGTTTGGTTTTCTCTTCGGATAGAACTTGTTAGAATTCCTGAATTTAGCAACAAATAAAAAGTACAGCTTAGCAAAATGAAACAGCGGAGCATATCAGCTTTTTAACAAGTTTTTCCTGTTTAGAGTCTTACATTCATAAAAATTAACATTTTATTTTAAATAAAGCTTTTTTTTCTTATTCACAGTATAGAGAAATATAAGTTAGGAAATACATAAAATATTAATTAATGATGGTGATAAGGAAAGTTTCTGGAATTAGATATATGATGTTTATTTTGAAAGAATGAGTCTGCATTGGAAATACACTTACAGATTCCTACTTACAGGCAAGAGAAGCCATCAATACTAACTGTACCATACAAAGAGACTATTAGCTTATCTTCATGTATTCAGAAATAGCCACAAAGAGACATATTCCAGGCAGAGTTCCTGGAAAGATAAGTAGATGGTCTTTTTACATTTTTTAAGAGGCGGGTATAGCTCAAAGAGACATGCAGTTTCTTTTCCCTCAGGTGACACATTTCCTTGGTGTTTTCGGTTTCTGATTCTGTTTGGATTATTTCCAAGATGGGTCTGGTGCATACTCACCAGTTCTGTGATCCTCTTTATAGAAATCACTAGATGCCAGTCTTTTGGCTTAACCTCCCGTGCCGGGTCTCTTAGGTTAGGGTATGAAATGGTGGCAGATTAATTTCTTAATGCTCTCAGCCTATCCTAGTGTCAGGTATAAGTGAGATCAGAGGAAAGTGCTATGGTTATTCTGATTTATTTTTCCCACATATCCTTACTAAGCAATAGAATGTTAGTTATGCGGAATGCCCATCCATTTCATTTGGATATTACCATGCACACTACATTTCTAACTTTCACTAAAAGTCAACAAAATACCAGCTACAATTTTCATCCCCCCAGATGGTGGTGGTGATTAACCACTTAATGTTATGTCCATCTCCCTCTCTTACTCTCTTACTCTCTTACTCTCACTCCCTCTCTCTAATCAGTCATGAAAGTTATGAAAACACATCATTGGCATTGCAAATGACCACCTATATCGGCACCAACTTCTTGGTTAGTCTGTAAATTTCAGCTATCCTTACTCAAGGAACTATATTAAAAGCAAATATATTTGTGTGGATGTATTCAAGAACAGCAACATTCTAAGTACTGAGATGTTAACTAGGGAAAGTTGCTCTGCACTATTGCCTTTGTACTAAATATCAGGAATTTTGTTAGTGTGTGTGTGTGTGTGTGTGTGTGTGTGTGTGTGTGTGTGTATGTGTGTATGCACAAAATGTTAGTCATGTTAAGAGAGTTTATAGGTTCATATTTTCATAGGTAAATACTAAGCTAGCTAACCTTGCGGGCCATATTAAACCTAGCCAGTTTTCCTTTTTGTGCTCAAAATAATCTTTCCCTTGAACCACCAATGAGACCTACTGTATAAGGGGATGGGTGGATTACTGAGCCCATTTTTATGTACCTTCAACATGTGCTTGGAAAAATGCTTTTGAAAATTAGAAGTTATATCAAGGATACAGGTGATTTTTTTGCATCATCTTTATGAATGGCACAAGAAGAACTGTGAGCTACAATATACTTTGTTACAATGTACATTAAGTCTCTGTTCACAGTGATTCCTAATAGTTTTGGTGTGGATAGCATGCAAGATTTCCTTTGTAAACCTAGTGAAATGTTGGGAAAGGAAATGGAGACTATCTGTGAACTATTAGATTTAGTTTTAAGTAATAATATCTTCATGTTCCAAGATGCTACTTTCCACCAAATGGCAGGTGTGGCTATGGGAACTCCCATAGCCAACACATATGTAAACACAGTAGCTGGCGGTTGGGAAGAGCAGTTCATATATGTTGGCCCACCACTGTTTGTAGAGAATATTACTTCTACAAGCATTTTATGGACGACATCTTAATTTAGAAAGGGGATGGAGTGGGGCTTGAACATTTTGTTGACTGTCTTAATAATAGTATTACTTTTTTGAAATTTACAACCCTCTCCTCAAAAGAGGCCATAAATTACTTGGATGTGACATTAGAGAGGGTGAATAATGAAATCACTACATCTATGTATAAAAAGGGTGTCCAAGCAAACAAATACACCCGTAGGACTAGTATGCATGCTGGTCATGTCTTCGCAGGGGGTTCCTATCAGCTGACCGAAGACGCAGGTTAGCGAATGCAACTTGGTCGAGCTGTAAATGCTGGAACAGCAAAATATCGAAGCGGCATGTAAGCGAATTTTTTCCCTGGGAAAGAATTCGCTTGGCCGCTTTGGTAGTTTGTCATTTTTGGCACTGCAGTGCGGTCTCGGAGTTGGTATATTTAAGTAGGGGAGTGTGGGGGTGAAGCCCCCCACTTAATATCATGTATTAAAGTGTTTTCTTTTCTATTTTTTTTTTTTGTTGGAACAGCAATTTTTTTCCCTTTGAAAAAAATCGTTGTTCTGACAGTTTGATTTTGTAAGCTTCCGCTTACATGGGGTCGATTAATCACTGTTTGCTAACCTAAGCGTTCGGTGATCTAATATAGACCCTTCAAAGGTGTAGTGAAAAGTCAATTGTTACGTGTTAGCAGACTGACCACCAATGATAATAGATGTGAAGATAAGATGAATGATATGATCATAGAGTTTAAGGAAAGGGGTTATGATGCTGATTCCCTAAAGGCATTGAAGGTAGAGACCATAAAAAATACAAGCAATAGGGCAAAACCATTTTTTTCTAATAGAAGTCCTAACATACCAGGCACTGGAAAAAAGTGATGAATATGGACAGTTAAGTTACCTGACAACTTATAATAGAAGGACTAGAGCCATTAAACATATTATTACTAAGAAATGGTGTTTACTATCATCAATGCTTGAGTTTAGGAATATTGTAGGAGACAGGTCTAGTTTCTCATATAGAAATAGAACCAATTTGAAAAGAATGGTACCTCCCATTACCAAATAAGGATTAGGTAATGGGAGGTAACAAAATTATTAGCAAGATAGAGACCTTTCCATGCTATAATTGTGTATGCTGTTCGGATATAATTACAGACACTGAGTTTGTGCATCCCATAATGAAAAGAAAATATACTTTCAAAGTATCTGCTACCTGTATCACATGTAATGTGGTTTGTCTTTCTACTTGCGTAAAATGTTCACCTTTTATGTAGGAAAATCAACCTGTAAACTTAAAGACCAAACTGTGGAGCATAAGTCAGATATCAGAAGGGGTGTGACTACTAATGCCGTTGCTAGGCATATTAGAGAGGAGGATGTTGAGCCTATGTTTAAGTTTTGGGTTATTAAGGTTGTTTATCCGAATATAAGGGGAGGTGATATTAATAATTCATTGGAGATGAAAGATTATACATGGAAAGTAATGCTCCAGGCAGATAGTAAGCCTCAGCTAAATACAGCTGTAAGTATAAAACCAGTGTTGAAAAGAAAGTAAATAATTTAAAAAAAAGAATTAGGGTATATATTGTACATATTTGTTCTGTATATGTTTATATGTATGCCAGTATTAGTATATTTTTAAAAGACATACTATGCATTAAATACTTTGAATGTTTTGTATATGTTTATGGTGCTGTACACCTTTTAAGGGAGCTTTATACTTGTTAAAGCTGTGCCATGTGATCTTGATTTTAATCCAAATGTGTATAAAAAGGGAGAGGTTTTAACTATTTGTTACATACTGAAGAAGGGCATTTGTTCAAACGCTCTGTGATTTATTAAACCCTGTTGTATGTGATTTTTATATTTCGTCAAGTGTTTCCTTCTGTTGGAATTTTTTTGTGTCTATCAGAATAGTGTCAGGACTTCTTGCATAATTCAGGAGGCACAGTGTGTCTTGTATGTACCAGGAGTGAATCAGAGGTTCTGTTTATGTCTGTAGTGTGGATGAGGCCTGTGCGACAGAGCAGTTTATCTGGGATCTCAGGTTTGCTAAGACTAGGCCAGCCATTGTGGACCAGTAGCTTGCTGTGGATCCCATACTTAAAACATATGCCAGGGATGCTGTGACTACCAATAGTCCAGCAGAGATCCTGCACATATCTAGATTGCGGCAAAGATCCTTTGTATATTAGGAGTGAGGCAGAGGTCCTGTACACACCATGTGTGTGCCAGGAATGGATCAGCAACCCCACAGCTGTCAAAAGCAGGCAAGGGAATCATGCATGTGCCAGACGTAGGGAAGTAATATTATGTATGCCAGGATTTGCCCTGAGTTTCCAAATAATACAAGCTTAAGGTAGGAATAATCTGTGCACTAGGGGTGTGGTGGGAATATATATGTTTCCCAAAATGGCAATAGATCTTACATGAGTTAGAAGTGAGTCAGGGATCCTGCACACAACAAACCTATAATATATAAGCTATAAGGATCCTTTATTATACTGGGGCTGTTTATATGGTCTTATGTGTGCCAGGAGTAAGAACTTGAGGGTTTGCCTTGTGTGGCTGTCAGACTATTTTTTCAGAAGAACACAGCTGCTTGATACCATGTAAACATGGTCATGTAATATAACAGATAATATCTCTGAGATGATATGCTGAAGGGTGAATTTGAATGCTGCAATCATCCACTCATATACGCTGGGACTATGTGCAATGTATTCAGCATTATCCATCTTCCTTATATTTTTATACCACAGCCTGAGATAAGGTGTGACTTGGTGAGCTTTTTTAGCTAAATAATTTGCTGTTTCTCTGCTTCACATGAATAAAGACATGAAGGATGCATTGTACACAACGTGCGAGGAAATCAATTAGTTAGATGTACTCTAATGTAAAATATTGTCAAGAAAGACAGAATGGAAACAGGGAATTCTGTCAGGGAGAGCAATAAATAAACCACCAATATTTGGGGCTTGGTTATGCTTGCAGTATTGAGTGACATGAGTTTGCATGGGTCTACTTTGAAAGACCAAAATACCAGAAGGCCAACTTTAAAATCCTGAGACGAAAAAGCCAACAACCAAAAAAAATGTTTCTACTTCCAACTCCAGGTAAATAACCACTTGGCCAAAAAAACAAAATTAAACATCTCTCCTCAGCTACCTTCCTAGACCTCTCTAAAGCTTTCGATATGGTCCCACACAAACAACTCATCTCACTTCTCAATAACCTATCCTTCTCTCAACTAGTCATCAACTGGGTTCAGAGTTACCTATCTGACCGTCAACAAGCAGTTGTTTGGCAGGACAACCTATCCCCCCAACTACCAGTCTCCATAGGAGTTCCCCAAGGGTCCATCCTGGGACCCCTACTCTTCTCTATTTTCACCAATAATCTAGCCTCAGCCACAACACATGGCACACTCATACAATACGCAGATGACTCAACCATCATCTGCACAGCCCACTCCCTACCAGAACTGCAAAAAGTCACACAGGAAGCATTTTCTTCTATTGAAACTTGGTTATCTGATGCCCAACTAATACTCAACCCAAGCAAAACAAAATTACTAATCTTCCAACCCACCAAACTTACCCTAGACAGCTCTCACTTTAACATCAGAGCAAAAGACAACACCACCACCCATCCTACAGAACACTCCAAATTACTAGGAGTAGAAATAGACAATAAACTTAACTTTGACATTCACATTTCCATGACCATTAAAAAAGTGCACAAAAAACTAGGAGCATTATATAGAAATCAGCAACTACTTACCAAAGCAGCTAAAATTTCGGGAGCAAATTCTCATCTTATCTCTACTCTACTCTATGCCTCTCCAAAATTTACTAACCTTAGACAATGTGATCTAAATAAGCTCGAAACCTGCGACAACAAAATCGCCAAATTCACCACAGGAGCTTCCTACTGTACTCACCACTGTCTCTCACTAGCAGAACTGGGCTGGCTAGAGCTCCCCCACCTCCTTCAATGGTACCAACTCACACTTGCCCACAAACTAATAAACCAACCACTAAAAGTCCCATCCCTCCAGAATCTACTCCAACCCTACATAACCACGAGACCACTAAGACCCAGCCACAAAAACCTCCTACAGGTAACAAGAGCCATTAACTCTGCTGGAGAAACATTATTCTCCTGCACTATAGCCAAACTCTGGAACTCGCTCCCATCCTCAATTACCTCTGTAACTTCTTGCACCCACTTTAAATCCTTAGTAAAATCACACTTCAAAACTTGCCAGATATGGCCTTGCAACTCCCTCTCTAATACCATTCACTCCCCCCACCCACTACCTCTCTCAGACCCCTATCAACAACCTACTCTTAGCAAGCTTGGCTACTCATGTTCCCAGCTACCTACCACCTAATACTAACGTCTTGTAGCAACAACTGCTAATGGCTGTTATGTAACTCAAAAACAGTCTGTATCAATTGTTCACTGATGAATCTCATCTACATTTTAACCATGTTTAGTATATGTCACCATATTTTAAAATTGTACTATGCTCTACAGCTGTTTTACATCTGTTTTCTTCTTGTCTTGCTTCCTTAACTGGACTAATGTCTATACTTAAATGCTATGTTTTTTTTAAATGTATAATGCAAATAATGTGGAGCTTTTCTCCCTGGGCCTTCGCTGAAAATGGACCTGTGTCCAGTTGGACTCTCCCAGTCAACAAATGTAAATAAATAAATAAATAAATAAATAAATAATAAATAAATAAATACACCTAAAGCAAATTAAACCCACTGATGTGAGGGGCTTCACCCCCCCCCACTCCCCTACCTAAATATACCAGCTCTGAGGTCGCACTACCATGGTGGTAAGGGCCAAAATTCAACATGTTGGCCAAGTGGTTACTTACCTGGCATTGGAAGTCAGTATTCCAGGATGTCAGTTTTCTGTGGTTTTTGTCTTTCTCGTCTCAGGATTTTAAAAGTCGGCCTTCTGATATTTTGGTCTTCTAAAGTAGACCCGTTTGCACATACTATGATCTTTGCATTTCATTTTCAGTTTGCACTCATACATAAAGTAAATGCTACCAAAGACTTTGTGAATCTTAAAAGTGCTAGATGAAATTAGAAGCACAAAGATCACCCACGGCCTAATGGAACAAGAGAGAGAAACTTTGAGAATGCAGTTTTAAACTGGAAAAAGACATCTTCTAAGGAAAAGGCAGGACATCCTCTAAATATAAAATTGCTGCCATTGGCCTAACTTACAGAATAGTCTTTGCTAGACAGTTCCAACTGCAGTGCATTATGATCTGGGTGCAGTACTCCTGGAGTACTATCCTTAGATGATATGCTAAACCAAGGCTGGTTATAAAGGCTGGGAGTTTCCACTGTATTCTTTCTTTAAGTCAGTATAAAACCACATTGGGTCTGTCTTCAAAAATGACCATAGGTGCAGTAGTTTAGTCAACTATCAATGAAAACATGCAGATGTCACTGTCAGTGCAAAGAAAAGGTTTTCCCCTTTTCCTGTTTAAAAGGCTAAATTTGATAAACACTGTATGTTATTTTAAGTCACCCAAAATAAGGCTCAATTTAAAATTTCTACTTTAACAAATGGATAGTAGTGATAAGAGTTTTTTTAATAATAAAAATGTATGCAATCCTGCTTTGACACTGACATAGAATGCATTTGAATTAATTTGTATTGAATAGTTTTATGTGAGCCACCACTAAAGAAGATTTTTAACATGAGAGTTGACAGAAATTTGGTTTGAAAAAAATTGAGTGAAACCAAGGTTCTATGGTGCATAAAAGGAGAAATGGGTCAGGTATAGTGATGATTAAGAGTGAGGAGTCTGAAGAAAAGATGTCAGGTATATTAGTGGACACTGGCAGTTACACAGAAGTTACTAAGAAAAAAGTAGAGTTAGGTTATCAATAGAAGGATTCACATATTTGAGTTATTACATCAGGTCAGAAATAAGTTTACACCTGATACTTTTTTTAGAGCTGAACATCTAAAAGCAGAGTATTTTTGGAATGCCTAAAATATACAAAATAGGCCATATCTTCCCTTTAGAGAAATGTATGATCTTGAAGATGCAAGATAGAATATAATTATATTTTTAATTTTTTTTAAATGTTTTTAAAATTCCCTCTTAGATAAGAGATAGTTGGGCATTACCTTGAGACATTCAATCAGTTGAAATGGGGAAAAGTTTTCTACAGCAACTATAGATATAATGGCTTTACAGATTTCTGTTATAAAGAATGGTATTTAAGTATAAAAACTAATTTACCAGCTAGAGTGATAGCAATTTATTGTACTTCATTAAGATTAATTTTAGAAAATAATTAATATTTCAAGATAAATTATTTTGTCAAACTAAAGGAGTGGCAATGGGGGCTAGCATGGTCCTTTCTTGTGAAAATTTAGTAATGGAAAAATGGCAATTATAATTAATTACTAACAAAAGATTTCCATGACAAATCATTTTTATAAAAGTCATATAGATGATATTTTATCATCTGGAAGGGTAAAAAAGAACATAATTTATTAGTAATATTAATGGCATCACATATTTTTAAAGTTTTACCCAAATTGTCTAAGGAGTAAATACATTTTTTGGCTATAAAGTTACAGATTAATGAAACAGAGAATGTAATCGATTCAAGCATTTACAGTAAACTAGAGGCTACAAATATGTATCTACACAGAGAGTGCATATCAAGCATATTTAAAGAAAGGCATTATTAAGGGACAAGCAATGAAGATATTGAGGTTAAATGTAGATGAAGTCTTTTTAGCTCACCCAATTAGATATGATATAATTTCTTTGAACAAGGTAGAGTCTATGACCAGTTAGAAAATGATACAGGGCAATGGAGATTTAAGCAAAATCACTGAGAATATTCCACTTTTTTCAGGTAGACGTAATGGGGATAGTAAAGAAATTTAAGAAAGGGGAAGTTAGTGAAATATCAAGAAAACTACTGTAACTATACATGTAAAGGATGCTGCAAGTGCAGGTACATTAACAACAGTAAAAATATCCTATTAAACAGTGTGAGGGAACATTTTTGCACATTAGGCCATTATACATGTAACTCAGAATCCTGCTTCCTGCTAAAGTTGTGGGTCATTTTCTGTTGGCAAAACCATAAGAAAGTTATCAGCTAGGACAGGCGAACACTTAACATGCCATTAAAAATAAAGTAATTATGAATGCTTTGAGTAAACATGGTATGGTATGCAAAGGTTTAAGAAAATCTTTTAATGTATTAGATTTAGTAAAGTAAACATTAAAAGGTAGAGACATAGATTTTTTATTAGATTCTAGAGAATTAGTATGACAAATCAGACTAAATGTTTAAACGTCATGTCTTTTAAGGTTATATGAAATGAGAGATGATTGGTGTTACAGTTTGTGCATGGTTTATGTCTGGTGTATTTATTGGAGTCTAATCTGTACAATGTCATGTTCTGAAGAAGTATGTGAAAATAAAATAGATGAAAGTGCTTAACAGTATTGGAAGAAGGATACTTGTGTGTCTGCTTTATTTATTTGGTATATGGGTCTATGTTAATTTATCGAAAGACAACTTAACTGAATCCATTTTCTCCAAGATGACTTCAACAAAACCTTGAAAAACCAAAACCACGAAGCACCAAGGTTTTTTCACCAGGAAACGATCCACTTAACCACCAGGGTGAAATAATAAAACAGACACAAATTAAACCCACCCAAGTGGGGGGCTGCAACCCACACCCCCTAACTAAATATATCAACTCTGAGATCACACTGCACTGGGGAACAGGGCAAAGTTCACCCTGGTGGCCAAGTGGTTCAATTCCCAGTAAAAGAACCTCGCTGCTTCTGGTTTTGGTTTTTCAAAGTTTTGTTAAAATTGTCTCAGTGAAAATGGATTTGGGTAAGTGGTCTTTTGATAAATCAACATAGACCCATATATATATATATATATATATATATATATATATATATGGTTTACTATTGAAATGTCAAATGGCACTACATCGACTGTACTATAGTCGAACACGGAAGTTCGAAAATAGTAATGTCGATGACAAAAAAACAATCTAGGACTGTGTTTTAACATGGGTTGCGGTAGGGGAGATGTTTGTAGTTGTGAATAACATCTTCCCTACCTCGACCCATGTTAAAACACAGTCCTAGATTGTTTTTTTGTCGTCGACATTACTATTTTCGAACTTCCGTGTTCGACTATAGTACAGTCGATGTAGTGCCGTTCGACATTTCAATGACTTACCATTTCATTGACTTTCATAACAGCAAGACCACATTGTCGGATATTTAAAATCACAAACTCTTGGAACATCATATTTTCTCTACGGGAAAGTGGGACATTGTGAACATTGATATGTGGGTCATTCTCTCATTATCAGTAGATATATTTATATGTTTGTATGTATATATATATATATATATATATATATATATATATATATATATATATATATATATATATATATAATGAGCACATTTTATTTTGTCAATTGTTAATTTGTTCAACAGAATGAAGTGCAGGTTCTTTTATTTTATTGAACATTCATTTTACTGAATGCATTTAGTTGAAGCAGGTAAGTTTAGCAGGTTTGTATTAGGGGTGTGTGTGTGTTTGGGGATTAATGTTAGAATAAGTTTTAGGTAAGGGTATAGCTTTTGTGTTTGTGTGTGTCTTTTTAGGTTGGGGCTAGGGTAAAGGTTAAGTAAAGGGAATAGATCCAGTGTTGCGTGTGTGTGTTGGTGCATGCATTTGTGTCTGACTCACATCCCACTCCACCTTAGTAATGCATTCCAACCCTAACCCACCTAACATTAAACCTCCCTTTCTATCATACTACCACTATTCAAACTTGGTTCAGAATGTTGTGGTTGGGCTTTGTATTAAAGATTACAAAAATAAATTATTTTATTTTTGCAGTCTTGTTTTAGATTTGATGTTTTGGGTTTATAGTTTACAGTACTCTGAAGTGTTTTTTTTTTGTTGCCCATTTGTGTTTGACATTACATTTTTTCGGAATGTACTTGCTGTCTTTAAACACATACACACACACACATCAAGGCTCATATAATGAGTGAAGATCACAAGTGTGGCTAAATATGAGGATATAACTCGGAGCACTATATAAGGAGGTGGAGTTGTGTAAGACATAAATGGGACTCTGTATGTTCCCTAACAATTCATTTAAGCTAAGTGTAAGGTTGGCAAAAAATATATATGGTTTATGGTGGGCTTAATTCAAATTCCAGGTGGTATCAAGCACTGCAGTGGTTACTATAGCTGCTCCTTATGGTATCACTTTCTTAACACATACTCTTCCTGGTCATCTGCATGAACCTTACACTATGTTTCACTGTATTTTATAATACGTTCTAGATGTAAGTAACTAAGTAATAATTACTCAAACTAAACACATTGTTATTGCTTTTGTAGTGCATTGCCTTTAACATAATATTTTGAAGTAATTTTTTTGTAATAATTTGAAATGAGTTTTTGTAAAATTGCAGCTGCTGATATTGTGTCTTTCTTGGCATTTAGTTTGTAACTTCTGTTTGCATTTTTTGTACAATTGGCTCAGGTAGGGATTTTGTTTTATTTATTTATTTTTACTTCAGACTATTATTTTGGTTAACAATTGTTACATAAACTGCTAAACAACTAGTCCCAAAATGGATGGTGAACGCTGGGGATGGTGACATAGTTGTACAGCAGTATGATATGCTTTCCTCACTGTTCTGCAGAGCATTCTGGAAGATGCAGGGAGTTTATTCCCTATCTCAAAGACCTGCTGTAAGTGAATTGCCAACCTTTAAAACTGTCTCTAGCTGTGTGTGTGTGTGTGTGTGTGTGTGTGTGTGTGTGTGTGTGTGTATGTGTGTGTGTGTGCATATATGTGTATGCATGCGAACATGCTACTGCATCCTGCAATGTAAAGTCACCTCGTCCAGGATTTGCTCACTACTTCATGTCAACTGAGTGCCGGAACTCTGGCTTCTTGAACACTGAATTGAATAGAGTGGAGAATGGTAAATAAACAATCATCAAGGAAATGACTGTGTACAGAAATATTGACTAAAAATCCATATTTTTAGAAAGTTGATATATAATTTCCAGTGCAAAATGATGGTCAACATAGGAAGAGATGATGGAGTAACCCAGAACTGCATTGAAGCATATATAAATTGAAGCTAAAACAAAATATTGTTACTTTTTTCAAATCTGTGTCCTTGGACTATTCACTATTAGGTAAAGGACAACAATGAGATTCTATTATTAAATGCTCAACTTCTCTGTCCTTTTTCTCCCTATTTACTGTCCCTGCTATGAATAAACAACAATACAGCATTTTAAATATTTTAAACCGACTATTTCTCTCCATTAGAGCAGTACCTTACTGTACTGTGGTGGTTTCACTTTCAAAAAAATTTGTCCCGCCCTGGTAAAGCTTGCTGCAGTTTCCAATTCATTGATGTCATCAACACCAATGAATACAGGTAGTTTTCTGGCCAATTCCTTCCTCAAACTGACATCTCCATGACCTTACTAAAAGCCCACCCATGCTGTGATGTCACAGCTACCTGGTCTTTCCCCTACCCATACAGAAAGTAGAGGCTAGAACAAAGAAACAGTACATGAGTCAAGTCTCCTACTGTGACTGTCTATCACAGGTGGTAAAATCTCAAATTACCCTTAGCACTTTGACATCTAGGGAAGTTAGATGTGAAGGGGGATGGGAGATGAGTCAAGGTAGTACAAATCAGGCTTCACAAGACACTGCAGCTTAGCCATTCTAAAAAGAAGCAGCAGTAAAAAGCACTTTAAAAGTCTGTTCTGTGGAATTTGCACTGTTTGTGTTTTAAGTAATCATTGAATGTCATAAAATGTTATTGAAAGCTGACTGAAAGACAGCAGTGTATGCATGTAAAATCAATGCAGTGACAAGAGCTTTAGGAAGAAATAGGCATGCATGACATATTTTTTTTATAAACAAGCACTGCATTATGGGGCAGACTAAACAATCAGAATTATTTTAAGGTGCCAGACTCCATGTGGTTAGACTCAGAAATTAGGTATAAAAATATTTAAAACCTATAAATAGTTCCAGAGTAGTGTTAAAATGTAGGAAACACCAAACCATGATGAAATAAACATAATTTTTGAGTCTGTGGGTGCGATTCTCCTTTAAACTACTCTCTGGCCTCTTCATTCAGGGAAACGCATAAGACATGTAAGGTCCAAGGGGGGGGGGTATTCTTTTTGCCACTGTGCCATTTATGCTGTTGGACAGAAATAGAGGCCTAGTCTGTGGTCTAATCTAATTTTTGTTGTTTGGTAGATGCAGTTTCTTCAGGAAAAATGCATTCTGGTCCCGTTCAGAAATCCCATTTTGTAGCAACTGTATGCTCATTCCTGCTCAAAGATTACTTGTTTGACAGTATTGGTCAATTTATCCTTTTGAACTGGAAATTAATACAACTAATACATTTTTGTATAGCAACAACAACCAAAAAGAAAAGTACCAGTGAGAAACAGCTCAACTTTCAAGAATTTAATAGACAAAAAACTATTTCACTTCTCTTAGCACCTCGGCCAACAGCCTTTACAGAGTAGAAAAACAAGAAACACATTTAGAATAATATATATAGTAAAAAAAAAACAATTAATACATTTGAACAATCAATTAATTATTCAATTATAAAATTTAAAGCTTTAAAGTTACACTAGTCATATAAAACTGTGCCAATTACATTCCTTATTGAGTCCATAAGGACTTAAAGTGTTATATTTCATAATCAATACAGACTCCTTTTGTCTTAACACATTTTTTTGAAGAGTAACATTATTAAAATGTAATGGTACATGTTCTAAAATAGAAACTTTCATACATTGTAAACTACCATCATGTTCATTATTAAAATGTTCTGCAATGGGGCTATTCATCTTTTTATTCCTCACATCTCTTACATGTTCCTTTATTCTCTGAGATAAAGTGCGTTTAGTTTCACCAATATAATATTTCTTACATGAGCAAAAAAAAACATAAATAACCCCTGTACTAAGACAGGAGTATTTTGCTCTATTTAAGAATTTCTTTCCATTAATTTCTCTTATTTCCTCATTTATAAAAGGACATATAGAGCACTTGTTGCATGGAAAAGTACCTACTTCATTAATGTTAGTTAATATGAGGTTTTGTTTTTCCCTATATACACTATGAACCATAGTGGTATTTTGGTTGTTGTTGCTATATAACTTCAGTTCGTGGTGTTGTTAAAAAAATAATACATTTTTGTGTTTGTGCAGTTTTCTTCCTCAGAAGCTTACCTCTGATGAAGGAATGTGGGTAGGTGGGTTGTTGGTTTCTCATTGTCTCTTTGGGGTGGTGTACACAATTATCTGCCTGCTGATAGTAAATTGAGATATGTCTTTCAGCCGCAGCTCTGTTGCAATTCTTGTGTTTTATTGCTAGTGACCTGGGGTGGGTATTCAGTTGAGCAGGTCTGCTGAAGTTCACCTTCTCTTTTATTTATCTCTTTCCTGGTTTTACATTTGTTAATAGGAGTTTCATATTGGAAGCTCTGCTTTCAGTTGAGTTTTGGAGAGAGAAATATCCAGACAATAAAAACAGCCAAGACAAATCTGCATAACAATATGCAAGAGCAAAGATTTTACACCATAACAACAGTAATAAGGAAGACATGCTAGTTAATGCAGCAGTCTGTCATGAATATGGCAAAACTTTACAAAATGAGTATATATGAATAACAGTAGGTAGGTGCTGAAAATACAGATAAATGTATGCTACTGGATGAATAATAAATCTTAATTGCTACTGTTTGTTACACCTGTTTGTAGCTACTGTGAAATATTCAGGCAAGTCATCAGTCAGATGAGAGCTCACACAATGAAATCGATGCACAGATATGTGCTGACTGGTAATATACTGCAATATTTGTTTTCCTTGTATGTACACTTACAGGCCTAATTCCAAAACACTTGCTCTCAGTGTAAATAAATTACTCCAGTGCAAGGTCTGTCTATAAGCAGGATTTCAATTGGGGTTCGATTCCAAAAGATTTGCTGTCAGTATAAGTGACTTAGTTTGTTATGTTACACTGAAGAAAGTTACTTCCACAGAGATAAAGCCTTTTGGAATCTGGTCCCTGGTGTAACCCAGCTTTATAGATGTGGCCTATACTGGAGTAAGTCACTTACACTAACAGCACATTTTTGAAATTGGAGCAGATTTTTGCCAGAGTAAGTCACTTTTTTTTTTGAAATGGGCTCCCAAGGCTCCCAGTCATTTCTTGCTGATAGTTGTTACTGAACTTGTCAGATTCTTCTTACCTTTCCCATCACGAAAGTTCAGCATTTTTTGAGGTATAACTTTCCTTTCCAAATTTAGACAAGTAGCTCTGAAAGATTTTCTCATACAATGGTGTTTTACTTAGAGCCTGACAACAGCAGAGAAACATTTAAATTGCGCTTATTGTACTTAATATTATTGAAACTTATGGACAATAGTTTTATTATCTTACTTGACTAAGGAAAACCTGTGGAAATAAACCTAGTCCATAGCATAAAGGATAGCAAGTACATGACAAGATTTCTACTAGATTATGTTTATGTGATATGCAGCTTGGTCAGAGCATAGCACAATTGTAGTCCAGAGAAGGTTGATATAATTTCTTTAATGTTCCAGAGCCAGGATGGCATATAAGGCTTTTGTTATTTATATATTCCCATAGGACCAGTGTGGTATTGTCTTTCAGGTATTTATGTCTTGGCAGTACATTTTACTTTTTTTGAGGCATTGCTCCATAGATCTGAGGTGGTTTCCTCTTTTTAACACTTGTTTTGGACTGTGCATGTCCCAGGGCACAAGGGAGCATTGTCAGGTAAAGTTAACATATATCAACAAATTTTCATTCCTGACAAACAGAAATGAATTCTGCACATGTGGCAGTGGTGGGCACTTCATGCAGCTTGACTTTATTTGCTGATAAATTGCCTATATGGACATGACATGGAACTAGGATTACTGGTCGAGGTTTGTGTTTTTTTAAATGAGGAAAAGTAAAGTACATTTTTATATATGTAGCTCTTACTGTATAAACATTTCTTCTAATCCATTTGAAAACATTTAGCCATAACTTTCTTTCTTTCTTAAGCTGATATGGTAAGTATGGCACATTTGGGCATGCATGCTGTAGTATACCAGAATGTGTGTAGACCTTTAGAACTACAAAACTTGTCAGCACACTGGATCATACCATTCAGTTTTTACGTTTCAGTTTATAAATGTGAAGCGCTGTCTTGAGTCCTTTCTTCCATAGTTATGTTATTATTTTGCAGGAATTTGAAATTGTGCTGCATCTTTGAATTACTCAGCCTGGCCAAACATATAAAAACTACAGAAAATACTTTCAGATTACTGCAGTGCCATTCTTAACTAGGAAGTAAATATATTTCCCAAATGCAGGCTACACCAGGCAATCAGTGTCATTCTTTGTCTTTTTCCTGTCCTGTGTTGTTTACAGCATCTGTAACTGCCAGGTTCTTTCTGTATCATTATTATGGTAACCACGTGAAATCCTGGCACCTGCAACATCGGGGGGGGGGGGGGGGGTTAATATGGAATCCATACAACTGAAATTCTGGACTTGCATATGCAAAGTCTGAGTTTGACATTTCTTGGAATATTACCTTTGCTCTGAGGTATAGCAGTCTTGGAGTTGGTATGTGTATATGTGGGGTGTTTGTGGTGCTTACCACCCATACAAAAACAAAAAGAAATTTGAAGGAAAAGAGTAATGTTTCATAGCTGCCCTTTTTCTTCTGTTTTGGTCATTTTTTCTACATTTTGGCACTCAGTGTTTCAGGTGTCAGTATTTCAATAGGACGCCTCATATTACTAATGCCATAACACTGGGATGTAAGTAATTGAAGCATCTAGCCCTTTTGTGATGAGATACGTAATGTTTTTTTAAAATGTGTTTAAAAAGTGTCAGCTTCACAGCAAAGGAAATGAAAATGATTTGCAAGTCTTTCACCTTCAAATGCTGATTTGTATATGACCAGTTATAATGTTTAACTTCTTCTTCTTCTTCTTTCGGCTGCTCCCGTTAGGGGTCGCCACAGTGGATCAACTGTTTCCATTCCTTCCTGTCCTCTGCATCTTGATTTGTCACACCAACCACCTGCATGTCATCTCTCACCACATCCATAAACCTTATCTTAGGCCTTCCTCTTTTCCTGTTACCTGGTAGCTTCATCCTTAGCATCCTTTTCCCAATATACCCAGCATCCCCCCTCAGCACATGTCCAAACCAGTGCAATCTCGCCTCTCTGACTTTGTCTCCAAACTATCCAACCTGAGCTGACCCTCTAATATACTTATTTCTAATCCTGTCCATTCTTGTCACACCCAGTGCAAATCTTAACATCTTTAACTCTGCCACGTCAAGCTCTGACTCCTGCCTTTTTGTCAGTGCCATTGTCTCCAACCCATATAACATAGCTGGTCTCACTACCCTCTTGTAGACCTTCCCTTTCACTCTTACTGGTACTCGTCTGTCACAAATCACTCCTGAAACTCTTCTCCACCCACTCCATCCTGCCTGTACTCTCTTCTTCACCTCTCTTCCACACTCACCATTACTCTGAACTGTGATCCCAAGTATTTAAACTCATCCATCTTTGCCACCTCTACTCGCTGCATCCTCACCATTCTTCTACCCTCCCTCTCATTCACACACACATATTCTGTCTTAGTCCTGCTGACCTTCATTCCTCTTCTTTATAGAGCATATCTCCACCTCTCCAGGGTCTCCTCCACCTGTTCCCTACTCTCACTACAGATCACAATGTCATCTGCAAACATCATAGTCCACAGGGACTCCTGTCTGATCTTGTCTGTCAACCTGTCCATCACCATTGCAAATAAGAAAGGGCTTAGAGCTGATCCTTGATGTAATCCAACCTCCATCTTAAACGCATCCGTCACTCCCACCGCAGACCTCACCGCTGTCACATTACCCTAGTACATATCCTGTACCACTCTTACATACTTCTCTGACACTCCTGACTTCCTCATACAATACCACAACTCCTCTCTAGGCATCCTGCCATATGCTTTCTCTAAGTCCACAAAGACACAATGCAACTCCTTCTGACCTTCTCTGTACTTCTCCATCAACACTTTCAGAGCAAACATTGCATCTGTAGTGCTCTTTCCTGGCATGAAACCCATACTGGTGATCACTAATCATCACCTCCCTTCTTAACCTAGCTTTCACTACTCTTTCCCATAACTTCATGCTGTGACTGATCAATTTAATCCCTCTGTAGTTACTACAGCTCTGCACATCACCCTTATTCTTAAAAATTGGTACCAAAACACTTTTTCTCCATTCCTCAGGCATCCTCTCACTTTCCAAGATTTCATTAAACAATCTAGTTAAAAACTCCACTGCCATTTCACCTAAACACCTCCATGCTTCCACAGGTATGTCATCTGGACCAAAGCCTTTCCATTCTTCATCCTCTTCATAGCTATCCTTACTTCCTCCTTGCTAATCCACTGCACTTCATGAGTCACTATCCCCACATCATCCAACCTTCTCTCCCTCTCATTCTCTTCATTTATCAGCCTCTCAAAGTACTCTTTCCATCTGCTCAACACACTATCCTCGCTTGTGAGTACATTTCCCTCATTATCCTTTATCACCCTTACCTGCGGCACATCTTTACTAGCTCGGTCCCTCTGTCTAGCCAATCGGTACAGGTCCTTTTCTCCCTCCTTAGTGTCCAACCTTTCATACAACTCTTCATATGCCTTATCCTTAGCCTTTGCCACCTCTCTCTTTGCCATGCACCTCATCTCCTTATACTCTTGTCTACTTTCTTCATCTCTCTGACAATCCCACTTCTTTTTGCCAACCTCTTTCTCTGTATACTCTCCTGTGCTTCTTCATTCCACCACCAGGTCTCCTTGTCCTCCTTCCTCTTTCCAGATGTCACACCAAGCATCTTTCTAGCCATCTCTTACTAGCTCTACTGTAGTTACCCAGCTATTCGGTAACTCTTCACTGCCACCCAGTGCCTGTCTTAACTCTTCCCTGAACTCCACCTCACAATTACCCTTTTTCAATTTCCACCATTTGATCCTTGATGCTGCCCTCACACTCATCCTCCTCTTCTTGATCACCAATGTCATCCTACAAACCACCATCCTATGCTTCCTAACTACACTTTCCCCTACCATCACTTTACAGTCTCCAATCTCCTTCAGACTGGCCCTTCTATATAAGATATAATCCACCTGTGTACATCTTCCTCCACTCTTGTATGTCACCCTATGCTCCTCCCTCTTGTTAAAATACGTATTCATCACAGCCATGTCCATCCTTTTCACAAAATCCACTAGCATCTGACCTTCTGCATTCCTTTGCTTAACACCATACCTACTCATCACTTCCTCATCCCCTCTGTTCCCTTCACCAACATGCCCATTGAAATCTGCTCCAATCACCAGTCTCTCACCCTTGGGTACAGTCATCACCACTTCATCCAATTCACTCCAAAATTTTTCTTTTTCATCCATCGCACACCCAACTTGTGGAGCATATGCACTAACAACATTCATCATTACACCATCAATTTCCAGCTCTATCCGACACTCTTTTCACCTCCAAAACACTCTTAGCATACTGCTCCTTTAGGATAACTCCTACACCATTTCTCCTCCCATCCACACCATGATAAAACAATTTGAACCCACCTCCGATACACCTAGCCTTGCTCCCCTTCCATCTGGTCTCTTGCACACACAATATACCAACCTTCCTTTGGTCCATCATATCAGCTAGCTCTCTCCCTATACCAGTCATACTGCCAACATTCAAAGTTCTGTCCCTCACTATCACAGTCCTAGCATTTACCTGCCTTCGGGCATGCCTTCCCCCTCTTCTCCCTATAATGTTTATCTATTTGCTAGAAATATGAACAAGTTGCACCACATGGGTTCATTAAAAATTGTACTTTAGAGTTTATCAGATGACATGTGCTGGTAAGCTTATCAACAGCTAAAGTGCATCTGACATATATTTAGAAATCTTGTGACCAGGGTGTGCTGTTCTTTTCCCCATACAACCCCCCAACTGCTTCTGTGAATGGGCTTAATATTTGTATGAAGGATTCAGCACATTTCAAAATAGCTATTATTTCTTAGAAAGGATGCAGTAAGTACCAAAGCCAGATTTAAGATGCTGAACTGTATTTATTTTATCCTGTTTATTTGTTTGGTTATTTGTAGGCAGACTGTGACATCTATAATCAAAAGCGGCTGTGGCTATTAAACAGAAAAGAAATCTTGATACAAAAGAACTGCCAAGCATTAGGATGGATTTCTCCAGATGCTGGAATTTTAACTTTTGTGTGTTGCTGCAGTGATGAAGAGAATCCATGGAAAGGATGGACTGTTTCAGTTTATAATACCTTTTGTTAAGTCCTGATCCAGTTAGCATAATGGAAATGCATATAAACATACACCTACATGCATGCATGCATGTATGTATTTAATTTAGCTATTGAGCATACTCTATCTCTACCCCAGGAAACCATCATTCTCGGTGACTTTAACATCAACTGGCTATCCTGTAATAACAATCTTCCAACCATTCACCTTAATATCCATGGGTTAACTCAACTCATCCAATCACTTACCCGAATCAACAAAAACCTTAACAATCATACCTTACTTGACTGGATGCTAGTCAACAAAGCCCCTCACTCTTACCCAGCAGGCTGCTTACCTGACAGTCTTAGTGACCACTCCCCACTTTCCTGATTTGGCACCATACAAACAGTCTCAAGCCCATTATCCACAGGCAAATATGGAACAAGTCCAACTTCAACCCCAACTCCTTCATCTCCTCCCTGCAAAAAAATAACTGGTTACCACTAAAATACCTCAACCTAGATGAGGCTGTCCACTTCTTCAACAGTACCTTCCTCTCCATCCGAAACACCCATGCTCCTGTAAGAAATGCCAAAGTCAGATCAGGCATGCCCCATGGTTACAAAAGACCACCAGAACCCTAATGAAATCCAGAGATAAAGCCTGGGAGCACTGGCGACTAACAAAAAATAACTCAGATAGGCAATCATTCCTTGAACTGCTCAATAAAGCCAGAATGCAAATAAAGTTAGACAAGTCCCTCTACTATGAATCCACCCTAAACTCTACCAGCCATAACCCTAAGGAATTCTGGTCCACTATTAACACTATCCTCCACCCAGGGAAGATTGATACCCCCCAGCCGTCCATTCCCCCCTCCACCAGCAATATTGCTGAATCCTTCAACAAACACTTCACTGAAACTATAACATCTCTAAACAAACAACACTTCCCTACAGCAGCCCCCCCAACTCCTAACCCTACACCCCCCACTCCTCTTTTCTTCTTCACCTCAGTACCTACCTCCAACATAAAAAGACTATTGTCAAAACTTAAATCCACCAAACTCGCAGCTGACAACCTCCCCTCTGAATAGTTGAAAATTGTAGCTGGTACACTAGCCTACCCAATTTCAATTCTAATCAACCATTCCATAACAGAAGGCTATGTTCCCTCGATATAGAAAATATCCCACATCATTCCCCACCACAAAGGCACTTCCTCCACCGACCTCTCCAGTTACCGCTCCATTGCTATCCTCTCCCCTCTCTCCAAGATACTTGAAAAATGTATCAACACCCAAGTCTCCAACTACCTCATAGCTAATAATCTCCTCTCCAAAACCCAACATGGTTTCAGGCCATATCACAGCACTACCTCCACTCTGCTCTCCTTCAACACTATAATTCATCACAAAAACAATGGCCTCTTCTCTACTGATGTATTTCTAGATCTCTCAAAGACCTTTGACATGGTATCTCATGAGCTACTACTCTCTACTCTCCGCAACCTCTCCTTCTCATAATCAGCCTGCAACTCGTTCCACAGCTATCCACATGGACACCAGTTAGCAGTAATCTGGGATGATAACATATCACCTCACCTCCCAGTTACTCTTGGAGTTCCCCAATGGTCTATCCTTGGCCCTCTGCTATTCTCACTTTTCACTAACAACCTACATACTGCCACCACACAAGCAGCTCTTATACAGTATGCAGATGACTGTACACTTATCTGTTCTGCCCCCACTCTACCAGAACTACAACAAATCACACAGGAATCATTCTTTTCTGTAGAAAGCTGGCTATCCAATGCTCAGCTCTTACTCAACCCAAGTAAGACAAAACTTCTCCTGTTCCAACCTTCCAAAGCCACCCAAAACACCTCCCACTTCAACATTCTCACCAGAGACAATACCATCATCTCTCCATCAGAACACGCAAAATAACTTGGTGTGGAAATAGACAACAAACTTACATTTGACATCCACATATCTCTCACAATATAAAAAGTTCACAAGAAACTTGGTGCATTATATCGAAGCCGCCAATTCCTAACCAAGGTGGCTAGAATCTCCTTAGCCAATTCCTAACTAATCTCCACCCTACATTATGCATCCCCCATACTTAGCAACCTTAGACAGACAGACCTACACAAGCTGGATGCTTTTTACAACAAAATTGCTAAATTTGCCACTGGAACCTCCTACCGCAGCCATCATTGTATCTCCCCTAAAGAACTAAACTGGCTGGAACTCCCACAGCTCCTTCACTTTAATCAACTAAACCATGCTCATAAACTTATTAACCACCCCCTTAACATCCCTTCCCTTCAAACCCTTCTCCAACCCTATCACCCCACTAGGCCCTTAAGATCAAGCAACAAAAATCAACTCACTGTTATCAAACCCAAAAACTCAGCAGGAGAAGCCATATTTTCATGTACCATATCTAAACTTTGGAACAATCTTCCACCCTCTATAACTGCTCTACCTTTCAGCAGCCTTTTCAAGACTGCACTCAAATTCCACTTAAATTTGCACAGGCTTTGTCCTTGTTCTAATCCAGACTAACACCCCCTCTTACCTCCCCCACCTAGACTCTTAACCCAACTATACTACTGCCACTACTAACCACAGTCAGAATTAGCTAGTTGTTTTTACATACTTTAAAATCTTGTATGACAACTTTGTTACTAATATAAATGACAAGAAACTATCTTAACTTGCAACATTTACTGTATATACTGTTGATAATCAATATCTTGTTATTGTATTAAAGCCAACAACCTGTAATGTTGTTTATTATTGCTACAACTTTGCATCTCTATTTATCATGTACCTGATTTGGAACTTTTATCCCCGGGCATCTGCTAAAAAAGGACCTGCGTCCAGTTGGAATTTCCCAGTAAACAAATGTAAAATAAATAAAATAAATAAATGAATAAATAATTAACCATGAGCAAAGTGGGGGGGGGGGTGCAAACTCTCTATGCCCTCATGTAGAGGACTTTGCTTCCTCTGTTCCTTTACTTAAAGTAACAGCCTCTAGACTTCTGCAGCTTCAGAAAAGATTTGTGAAATTTAGCATACCTTTTAAAATCCTTAAAATGAACTTCTGTGCATAAAAAGCACACTAAAAGTTTATGCTATTGAGCATACTCTAAACCCAGAAGAGAAACTCTAGGTTTATATTATGCTGCACTTTTACAATTTCTTTATTTGGATTTGATTGCATATACTGTGGTTGTCAGACAGACTTGAATTATAGATTACTCTTGCTTGTTTAAGTTAATTCTGAGCTGTACTGAGTAAATGAAAACTTTCCCTTTGAAACTTAACATGTTCTTGCCCATATGATCATCAGTTATCTCTTATAATAAATTAAAGAGCCGCTAAAATGTTTTTTTTTCTTTTTCAATTTATTTTACCTTCTTTCTTATGTTAGAACCATATCTTGTGTTTTTTTTTTCAAAAACATTTTATTTCTGTTTACTTTCAAATTTAGATTGATATTAATAAGCTCTGATAGGTCCTCTGAACTGAACAAAAGCAATTGGGATACCACATACTTCTGGAAGCAGATATTTCATTTGTTTTTTGTCTGTGTTGTAATAGAAGAGTTATTGATGTTTTTAGCAGATGCAGACATGATGCCTGCAGTTGATGAAGTGAGTCTGCAATGCGTACACTATCTTACTTTGATTTTGGGAGCATGCTGCCCAGTATGTGTTAGTGTCTAGTGTTAACATTTGAGAAAGGCCATGTGGAAAGCAGAATGTAGTGAAATTTGTAAAAGAAATTGTTTTAAAGATAAATTATTATATATTAGTTATTTAGTTTAAATGGATTTATAAACTAACCCTATTTATATATTTTATTACTATTCTTTGGTGATTAGGTGGCTTTATTTATTTCCTAAACATGTTTACTGTCCTTTTATTTTATTTTCATATGACAAATGTAAGGTTTTGGTATGGTTTGTGATTCACATTTAGATGTTAAGATATGTTAGACCATTGTCTTTTTATACATATATTTATTTGCATATAAACCCTTCTTGTAATAGTTGTTCCTTGAAGATGATTATTTGACTAGTAAAAAAAGTAAATGCCAATGGTGATGTAGAACAAGAAATTCATGGTAAAACAAGGAGTTTTTCTCATTGTTGAGATGTGTAATTGCTAACCTGTCTCTAGTTTGGTTGTATTGCTTGAGCACAGCTGCAGCATTCCCTCACTTGTTACATGCAGTATATAAGCGCAATAAGGAAAAAAAAAAAACATATATGCATTGTGACTTGGTATGAAAAATGTAAACTTGTATGAGAAGCATAAGACTGATAATATGATAAACAATATTTTCCTATGGAAATGCAAGCACAGGTTTTCAAGATGTGTAATACGTAGAGGAAACAATAAAGTAGTTTTAAATTTCTATCTTCCTGGCTACACAATGCCTATCATTTGACTTGTTTATATTGATTTGTAATGACTCGAGTATAAAGCAATGGAAATTAATTCTGTAACATAAACTGTTGCCTACAATAATAGAATGAATAGAAAGGGTGAATGCTTCCTATTCATTTTCATAACACTGGAACATTAACACCTGCTCCATACGCACATTCTCAGATGTAAAGTGTTATTGTATAATCACACTGTGCTGTCCTTAGGGAATGTATCACATTACAATGAATAGGTATTCAGATTCTTGAAAAGGCTATAAATTTGAACTTGTTATAGTCATTTGGTATATGTGTACTCTACTGAAGATCTAATAGCTTTCACACCATAAACGTTTATATACAGCTATTATATTTCTTTAAAATACACATCTAATACAGAATGATATTTAAATATTAAATAATAAAGAATATGCAATTATACCAATCTCTCCCCTTGAAGAAGGCAAAAAACAAAACAAAACAAAAAAAAAACATACATAGTCATAAACTTTAATTCTAAAAGACTTTCTCTGTGTAAATGACCACTGACACTGAAAGCAGGCTGTAAGCAGTTGTTTTAGAATCTAGTCCCTGTAGTAAGCCTGTTTATAGACATGCTTCATGTTGAAATAATCCCTTAAACTGAGATCAGGTTTGTCAAAATCAGGGCACACTTAACACTAAAAACAACTCTTTTGGAATCTGGTCCATAATTTGGAGGAAATCAGCTGTTATGCCCAAAACATGTAATCATACAGATTCAACAGGAATACTTGCTATGATTATTTTTATTAGCCAACATACATTGGTTCCCAGGGATTGGGACAAAGGTAACAAAAGAAATTATTGATATAATCAAGTATCAGGAAAATTAGCTGAATTATAGGGGAGATTTTAATTGTAATATACATAAAGAAGACACTAAGATGTACAGAATATGTTATCAAGATAATTTAAATTGTAAATTGGCTATAGCCTTTAGAAATGTAAGATTACTGACTTATGCAACCATGACAAAAGCCCTTCATAGTCTAGCAAACAGACTGAAAAGTATTTTTAGAACCTCTCAGTAAAAACATTACTATACCAGGAATACACAGAAATATTCTGATGTAGAAGATATGATTTATGTATTCAAAACATTTTATGAAACAATGAATACAATTGGAAAGGACCAATTGGATTACATGCAATGGTCTTTTGGGAAAAATACACATGCTAAACTTTCTCAGGAACAGGTGATAACTAACCTATGACATAGTGTGCAATTAAAGATGAGATTAAAAATAAGAGAAAATAAAGCTTCAGATTTAGATGGATTAATTTCAGAAGTAGTTAAATGATTGGCACAGGATATAACTTGTTTATTGAAAAATTCTCCTAACACTAAAGAAAAATATATCATTTTCATGGAAATACTCACTTATGTCAATGGTAAAACAGGAAAAGTATCCGGATTTATTTTCCTTATATAGGTCTGTCTCATTACTTAATGCTGATATTTTACACATACACAGCAACACACAGATGTGCATGTATATATATATATATATATATATATATATATATATATATATATATATATATATATATATATCCACACACACACACACACACACACACACACACACACACACACACACACACACACACACACACACACACACACACACACACACACATCTTGGCAAATAGATTTAGATGTATTCCACTACATTTAATAGCTCAAACAGGATTTAAGACTAAATATCTAACTTAGACTAATATAAATAGAATTATTACATTAAAAGATTTTGCTAATTTCAGTAGCGACAAGTTAGCTGTTATTACTTTGGATTTGGGAAAATCTTTTGATTCGACAGACTGGACGCATTTATTTAAAACAGTAAAAACAAATTTCCAGATGAGTTTGTAGAATTTTTAAAGTAGCTGTATAAAAATTCAAAATCATACATTAAAGCAGGTAGTTTTATATCACAATCTATTAATATATGAACGTAACAAAACAGGGATGTCCAGTATGTTTACTATTTGTTATTGCAGCTAAGCCACTTGCAATATTTCTAAGAATGAATAACGAAATGGAGTTTTAAATTATAGCTAATTGTTTTTTTCCAATATTCAGTTATTTGCAGACAATATATTATTATTAATGCTAGAGGATATTAACTTTACCTTGATTATAATATAAGAGGCTTTGCTTTAAATGTTTTTAAAGTTACTAAATTAAAATTTAACTGAGATAAAACTGAATAATTTTAATGCATCACAAGACTGATGATCCTTAGAAACATCAACTTTAATTTAGAAACAAAATATAAAATATTTAGAAATTATATTAGCTAAAAATTTGAATAGAATTATACAGATCAGCTAAGATGAAAGAATAGAAACACTCATGATGTTAATGGAAAAATGGAACAAGATTGTCTTGCTTTTTTAATTTCTCCAAATGTTTTGGAATTCTAATATAGTGACAGAAATGGACCCATTTCCGAAGACAGGATATGATTTAAGTCCACGAGATTAGTATTGCTTCAGTCTGTGATCTTAGCCAAGATTGCTCTTCTCATCACCTGCAATGTACCCAGAAGTTCCCCCTTCTATAGTTCATACAGAGTTACATGTATTGGTAACACATTTATGTGCTACTTTAACTTCTGCAGTGTATTATGCAACCCCTGTAAATAGAATGCACTTTTCTGTTTTACAATGAACATTTTCTGAATTTTGAAAGACTGGATGATTTAAACCATTTTTCAGGTACTATCTTTATTGGGGTGGAATGTATTTCTTATGTTTTACAGTCTGGAATATTATACAGATACATAATTTTTGTTGTTCAATGTTTGTTATTATATATGTTTTTTAATTATAAAAAGTTACAAAATATATTAGTTTGAACTGTACCATGCTCTAATAATGACAGCAGAGTTTAAGTCATTTGTTCCCATAATTATTTACTGGTTCCATTTTTGTCTACATGCTTTTTGTCCCATTTGTATTAGCCCTGTTGTTCCTACTACTGTTATTGGAACTGTCTGATTTTTTCTTTCCTGTCTGAAATATCTTTACAGATCAAACCAGTAAGAATACAAGGAAAAATGGTGGAAAAATTTTGTTGATCCATATGGAATACCATATTGCTAAATGTAGCCCCATGCAGTTTATGTATTTCCACTTTTAATTGCTCAATCTCAGTTTTCTAAGCCATTTCCTATGAGACAGGAGTTAAGCAGGGGTGCCCCATATTTCCAGTCCTATCACATTGAGGACCACATTGACAGAATCTTTTCATATACAACATTCTGTGCAACTGACAGCCAAGTGTTTTTTTTTTTTTTGCAGATGGCATTTTGTTATAGGTTAGAGAACCTTTGATCTTGCCTTCAGAAATCTAGAAAATATTAGTGGACTGGGATATTGAGACTGAGTATAGAGTTAACCCTGAGAAATCTGATGTCTGCCTTTCCTATAATTTCTCTTATCAACATGGCTTTAGATCTCAATACAAATGTACTTGAGATCCTCCATATCTTAAATATCTTGGGTTGTTATTCAGTCTTGATCCTAAAAATACTATAATTTGTAATATGGAATTGATGCTTTCTGTAATTACTTTTCAGATGCTTAAATGATCATGTTGAGATCTCTAGATGGAATCAAACACATTGCTTGTTAAGTCACGAAAACACAGAAAAACTTCTTAAACAGAGAAAAACGGCACTGGAGTGGCAACCAAGTAAAAACAAACTGTTTGATAAAGTGCATAAAGTGCTTTTCGTTTAATTCATATAAAGTTCCTCAGATGCATAAAAAATATTAAATTAAACACTTCGTATAAAACACCATATGGTGATGCATTAACCAATCAGTGTGAAATGCTATGACATCATAGGCTACGGAACCATTAACCCTTTTCTTACACATACAAAATGTAATTCAAATAGGTTACATTGCTGCTGGAACCCAGCATGTATATATAAACACTAGTTACTATCTATGAACTGAATAGTTACTTCATCATTTACCAATTTTAAAATAAAAACAATTTGGTGATGGCATTTTGGGAAACAGAATTCATTTTTAAGAAGGAAGAATGTAAAAATTTGATTTTGTTCTACACCCGTTTTTTGGATGATATTTTTATCATCCTGAAAGGGTATTTGGTAGATGCAAATTGGTTAGTAGAATAGTTCAATCATACTACATCCTTCTTGAAATTCACCTTTGCTTTCAACAGGAAGGAAATTGCTTATCTTGACATTAATCTTAGAAAAGACAGGGTGAATAATTGTTATTTGTCAAAAATTTATAGGAAGAGTACCTACTCCAATTCCTTTCTCCATTATTCTAGCTGCCAACCCCACCATCAGAAGCACTTGGTCATTAAAGGCCAGTTGGTGAGAGCAGCTAGAATTATTTCGCTAGATGGAGATTTTGACATAGAATGTACCCTGTTAAAGAATATGTTCCTAGCTTGTGCCTACCCAAATGACTTAATTGATTCCCTTATCACCGAAGTGAAAACTAAAAGGTCTGTGAGAACTTATACACCTATTCTATGTCTAATTTTAGACTTAACTCTATCTCCAGGTGATTTATCAGGATTACACGAGCCATCAAGTAGGTCAGAAATTCAGTCAGATTTTACCCTTAGTTTAGTCACTACTTATAGTTTAGATAATGATTTGCTACTGAATCTGTTTCATAAGAATTGGGAATGGTTCAGATGTGACCTGGTTATGTTTAATAAACTAGATAGCTCCCCTAAAATTATTTATAGGAAAGGATGTAACATAAAGAATCTATTGGAGTCAAATAGGATGCAGTCAATACAACTTCCAGGGATGTAGAAATGTGAGTTTTGTAATTATTGTTGGTTTATAGATGTGGTTAATACATTTGAGATCAATGACCATATTTATAGATTAAAAATAGATATAATTGTAACTCAAAACTTGTGGTCTATTTAGCTAAGTGTCAGCTCTGCCCAGTATTTTATATTGGAAAGACGGAACGTAGGCTCCACGAATGTGTATACAAACATCAATATGCTATAAATAAGGGGAAGATAGAGAATGCACTAGCCATGCATATTTTAACAGCACCATACCACAAATTTAAATTTAAGATTATAGATCATGTTAAACAAGACATTCAAGGTGGTCCTATCCCATTAAAACTTGAAGAACTTGAACTTTATTGGCAGATCCACCTTAATGCCTACCATTTCCCTGGGATTAATGACATATGTTTGATCAAATGTATTTTGAAACTAAAAAGTTTGGTTAGATGATAGGGTTCATGGTATTTGTGTGCTTATTTGCCCATTCATGAACAATATCATTGTTTATAAGTTATGACTGTGTTGTAATTCACTATTGCTTCCAAATAAGCACTATTAGTCCAGGTTTTGTTATAGTATATCCTATTTCCTTTTAATCTTGATATCAGGGTAATTCACAGAGTAGAGTGACAGCCGATTATTTTTCATTCATTGTTTGTATTCTTTTATTCATATTGTATATATATATATATATATATATATATATATATATATATATATATATATATATATATATATATATATATATATATATATATATATATATATATATATATGGTTCTGGGTCATAACATCGACAACTGAGAACATCGACACCGACTTCACCAAAACACAGAAATAATCGAAACTACAAATCACGGACATTTAACAGGTAAGGGGTTTAGATTTCGCTAATCATGCCTACCATGTTTTAGTAAGTGTGGCAGTGTTATGCATGTGTTACGATAATTGTATTACTTAGTCCTTATGGTAGGCATGATTAGCGATATGTCAACCCCTTACCTGTTAAATGTCTGTGATTTGTAGATTCGATTATTTCTGTGTCGGTGTTTTCGCGTCGGTGAAGTCGGTGTCGATGTTCTTAGTTGTTGATGTTATGACCCAGAACCATATATATATATATATATATATATATATATATATATATATATATATCTTTTTGTTTTTGTATATATATATATATATATATATATATATATATATGTTTTTATTTTAAAATTGGTATATGATGAAGTAGCTATTCAGTTCGTAGATAGTAACTAGTGATCTGAAGTAGGATATTCATTTGTCTGCAACCTGTGGGTTATGGATCCATATCGATATCGAACCGCATGGTTTTCCAGCTATGGATCCAAGCTCTTCAGCTCCTCCTCACCCATAATGCCCTGCTCTACCCTCATGACCTCAGATCTTGTTTGCCGCGCTGGTAACTGGATGTGGGTACATAGCTCTCAGCTAAGTGAACTCTTTTCTTGTTTAAAATAGAAAATTTTTGATTCTCTTTAACAAAATTTGTGTGAAAGTATTAGGTTTCCCTTTATTATAGACTATTTTGAGTTTATTTTGAGTTAAATTTAATTATTTATTGGTGGGGGTGTGTGTGTAGGCCTAGGAGTGTTTGTTGTTTGTTGTTTTTTTTTGTGTTTGGTTAAAGTAAATGTAACTTATACTTTTAGTTATATAGGCTGCGGCTATATTTTTCTATTCATATTTTTCGGCCAGCCCAGCGAGGGCGGCTGGTAGCCTCTTGGGGTTGAACACCCCACATCTGGTTGTTCCATTTTGTGAGGGTTCAAACCCAGGGCCACTGAGGAGGCGAGGGTCAAGCTGGTCTTGGCGGGTCTTTTACCGGGACGGGAAGAAGCACCAAGCCAGCGGGCGAGACCTCTGTTGCCCCGCCAGCCCGTCCCCTGTGTGCTTCTCACGCAGGTGGAGGGAGGGAGGCTGAAAGGTCGAGGAGGCACTCCAGGCCTACCCAGGCCCTCCTTCGAGATCTACCCATAGCCTTTGATGCTGGGATCTGGACCGATGGACGGAAGGTCTATCCAGAGGGTTTATCCAGGGGAATGCTTCTGCTCTCATTCGTGAGCTCTAACACCCGCGGAGCTCAACACCCTTTTAAGCCCCACTCCGCCATCCCGGGTTCGGTCGGGTTGAACACCGAAAGACCGAGCAACCGGAAGGTCGGAGTGTGAGAATTTTGGTACTTTGACCCACCCTGCTCCTGCGCGCTGGTGCGTCTCTCGGAGCCTGGATCAGCTGACCGGGATCAGGGGATCTTCGGCGCCAGTTTGTGTCTGAGCTGGCCGAGGAAGCCGCCGGATCGCTACCGAGTCGCCCATCCGGCCTTCGATCTCAGGGAGAGGGAGCGATTGTAGGATTGGTCGCAGGTCGGTAAAACCGCTTTTGCTTTAGTTGAGAGGGCTCTCCTGTTCAGGGAGTCTCCGGACCCCGGCTTGCTTCGCTCCGCCCAGCGCTTCCTCTGCACTGGGTGGCTTCCCACATCCCGGCCCCTGGACAGCCGTTTCTGTGTGCCCCAAGTTGCTCCTATGGAGCAATTTGCAGGACTCCTCTGACAGCCCCCAGAGGAGGCCCTCGCAATGCAAAAGGAGGCACATTGACTCCTCTCACAGAAGACACGGACTTGAGGAAGGAAGTCACTCGATGTCTCCTTGGAGACATCATGGAAATGGGGGGTGGTCTGCCCCAAGTCTTCCTCGGACGTCTGGAGGCATTTCCCCTGCACCTTATTACCACCAGGGCGGAAGGAACCGGACACCGTGGAGCCAATTCCCAAAATCAGTAAGGGGCCTCTAGATGCCATGTTGATGGCGGCGCTACAAAGAGGGAACTGGCTCAGGAGAGTCCCTAGTCCCACCAAGCAAGGAGAGTCTCGATGATGGACGCTTGGGGAAGCAGATGTTCAGTTCGCGACCTTCGCTGAACTATTTGGCATGTTAGATGCAGCGAGATCTTATTAAGGAATACGCTGCATCTCGAGTCCATTTCGAGGAGACAGAGTTCTGCACTCCACCAAAATGGCCACCTAGGTCAACAGGACTGGTCTGAGCCCTTCAAGGTCTTTGATGGTTCTCTGTTTGGCAAGCCCAGAGTGAGAATGCCATCGAATCCGCTTCTCTGCACCCCAGAGGCCCTATTCTAGAACCAAAAGGTCAGAAGAAGATGTGGTTCTGGAAGTCGCAGCAGTCCCAGCCTGCTCGGACAACCAGTCCTTCGTGTCCTTCGGCAGAGGAGGGAGGGGAGGACGCTCCTAGGCGTCCCCCCGCTCCTAGGGACCGGACAGAGGGAAAAGGCGGCACTGAGGTAACCTGGGGCCCTGGTTGCCTGCTGCTCTTGAGAGGGGTCAGTCGGGGACGAGGCATGAGGTCGGCATGGGGGTCCCCCGACATGTCTACCCTGGAGGCAGTCGGGGATATCCAGGGCCTATCCTTCACCTTCCAAAGTTATAGTTAAAAGTCCTCCTCCACGCGTTCCAGGGATACCCACGGCAGCTGGCCCTCAATTCCTATTCTGCTTCTGAAAAGAGCCATCCAGACGGAGACCGATCAGATAACCAGCCAGATACTTTATTCCCCCAGACCCAAAAAAGTGGGGAACTAAGACCAACTTAGACTCCTCTCTCTCTGGCATGGAACAGTCCAAAAAGAAAAACCTCTCTCTCTCAATCTAGACTTCTCCCTCCTGGGAAAGAATCTGGAAGGTGCTCGATTTCTCCACTTTCGAGGAATCTCACCACTACTACCTGATCCTGACCTGGAGGTGCCTTTCTCATTTCCAGATGCTGGGCCACAGTCAGCCAGGTGGTAGGTCCCTTCCCTTTGTCTCACCACAGCCCCACTTCCCCCAGGGTACCCACCAGCCCTAGGGTAGCCACCCACCCGCTTTCAGGGCTGGTGCAAAAGCACCTACCTCCCCGACCTGGGCTTCCTTACCCTTCAGGTCTTCTCTTTGGCCAACCTCTCTTCCATCGCTCTCCATTCCCAGAGGGCCATTTCTGGGCATCTCCTTTCTGGTTCTTGCAACACTGGGCGATTTGAGCATAATAGATCAGACAAAAGTCCAACCTGGCGCCCACTTCTCAGCCTTTCAGACTAATAAACAGAGTTGACCAGGTGTCTTTCCATTGCTTCTTTCCATTCTCCTTCTTCTTCAGCTGGAGGGCTAGAGGTGGGCCATTCTCTGGCTCTACTAGCGTCTTCCCGGCTATAGGCCTTCTTATATCCATGCCATGGCTTCTCTTGGGTCTTTCTTTCTCTTCCCATAGTGGTGGCTCGCACTCTCAAATCTTTGCAAGCGTCCTCATCATTGTGCTGCCCATGCATCGCCACTTAGCGGTGGCTCCGCTCCCGCTCTCCCTCTGTGCATCCCTCCCACGACTCTCCTAGTCGCGACCACCGGCTTTGCCGGGCCTCGCAGGGCAAGGCATCGGAACGCCTCAGAGACCTCACGGAGCATCACAGTTCTCCAGAGCACTGCAGATCTCTTAGTGTTGCTAGCACTTCAGGACTTTCTAGAGCTAGAACAATTGGCTTTCAATTGGACAAACTGTCTGTTGTCTGGCACATCACTTTCTTGGGGCCGGACATCAACAACAAAGGTGGAACAAGGTCTTGCCTCTGGGAACAAGCACTTTAGGGTGGTGTCCAATATCCTGTCAGACATAGGAATGCACATCACATTCGGGTCGGTCCAACTCCACATCTATTGTCGTCAAGCAAACCATTCTGAGCTACCAAGGGTGGTCTCTCAATTCTCAATTCTGTGGGGCACCCACACGGCATCTTTTGCTACGATTCGCTTTACGGTGGGGAACCAGTTTTTCATTTTTTTTTTTTCTCCTCAAACCACTCCTCTTGCAGGTACCCCTACAGTCTTCTGGCTTCCCCACCAAGCTACCCTCTGAGACTGCAAGTGCCTGGGATGCTGCCTCTTCCTCATTGCTCTTTGATGGCCTCTGCTCCTCGGGTGGGTGCAGCAATTGCTCTTCCTTCCTTCTTCTTGGATTCTCAGATCTTCTTCCTGCTCCTTCAGTCCTGGTGATATCCCATCCATCTTGCATTATAATCCCATCGATTCTCCCCATCATCTGATCCTCCATTCCCACTCCTGATCTCCCATCCTTCTCCTGGACAACCTTCAACCTGATTCCCTTATTGCTCCATGCTCATCAACCATTTGACTCCCGCAGGTTTACCAATGGAATGGAAACGTGGCTAAGGTGTAAAGAGTGCAAGGCCTGAAAGGTTTCACCGTTCCTAGTGGGGTTTCTGTGCCCTTCTCCCTTCTGGCTGTAATGATTCTTCCCTCTCTTCCACATAACCTCTTCTTTAGTAACCAATTTCAGTCAATCACATTAAGTTCAATTGGTCAAAATTTATGTCAGCCAAATTTTTCAAATACTTTCTTAGTTGTATCCAGCCAAATTCACTAAAAACAGCCAAATTGTGTGTAAAACATTTCTTTAAAGGTCCCTCTCTCAGTCAGGCCTTGGGACCTTCAGGGCCAGTCTCGCTACGCTCCCCTTTTCTCCCACTTTGGCTCTGACCCCCTCAAGCATAGCCATTACAAGGTGGATCTCAAATTTTTTCTACAAGAGAGCCTTTTGGTAGCCATTACATCAGCCTGGTAGAGCTAAACCTCCTGTCTCCCTCAATCATCGGCCTGGTCCCTTTCCTTCCTAAACGTCCTTCCTTCAAAACAATCTCTCCTTCTCCATTTAAATTCCTCCCTAAAATTAACATGAAACAAAGGTGAATATATCCACAACTCTGAAGATGTTCAACAAAGACTTTAAGATAAGATTCAACTAGACTCACAGCAGACAGCAGGTCAACTCAGCTGTTTATTTCCTTTTGCAAAATCCAATTGGCTAAGCCTTCAAATTTTATAAAGTTTCTCTGTCCCGGCAAGCTTTTTTCTACAGTGCATTTGGCTGGCTTTTTTTTTTGGAATTTAAAGCGCCAGGAAGGCCCTCATGCGGGGTGTTCATGCCCATTCAACCCGGTCAGCAGCTACCTCGGCGGCCTTTAAGGCTAGGATTCCTCTAGATGATTCCAGCAGCAGCGCGTGGGCTATCTCATATCTATCTTTGTATCCCTTTATAAGTTGGATCTTGCATCTAGGTAGAGCATCCTTTGGCTCCAGGGTGCTCCGGATATCCTCTTCCATGATGGCCCAAGATTCAGGTAGCTGGGGACTCTGTCAGGGACAGTAGGTTGCAGACAAAAGATATCCCCTATCAGATTTAGAAGTTATGTACTCACCATAACGCTCCATCTGAGTAGGTAGACCTTTGTCAACCTATCCCGCCTCCCCCTATCCTGGCCTTCTTCCCTGCATATTCCTTTTGTTACCCTTTTTTAGGGTATTTGCTTTAGCTTGCTTCGATCTGAGGTCATCATGAGGGTAGAGCAGGGCATATGGGTGAGGGGAGGAGCTGAGAGCTTGATCCATAGCTGGAAAACCATACGCCGGGATCGTATATCGATCCCCAACCCACAGGTTGCAGACAAATGAATACACCTACTCAGATGGAACGTTATGGTGAGTACATAACTTCTAATTTATATATACATGCTGGGTTCCAGCAGCAGTGTAACTTATTTGAATTACATTTTGTATGTGTAAGAAAAGGGTTAATGGTTCCATAGCCTATAATGTCATAGCGTTTCACGCTGATTGGTTAATTCATCACCACATTGTGTTTTATAAGTAGTGTTTAATTTAATATTTTTTATGCATCTGAGGAAGTTTATATGAATTAAACGAAAAGTGCTTAATGCACTTTATCAAGCAGTTTGTCTTTACTTGGTTGACACATTGCTTGTTAAGACAATTCTGTTACCCTAACATTCTTTGTATTTTCAAGCACTTTCTTTCCAAACTTTCTTGTCAGAGTACTCAAGAAGTGGAATAGAGCTATTTTATCATTTATTTGAACCCCTTTACAGTTCATGGATTTGCCTTCTATACATTACAATCAGGAAGAAGGCTGGGGGGTGGGTGGGGGCATTCACATTCCTAGTCTTTGGACTGCTTACCAAGTTACAATAGTATACTTTGCTGAGATTTGGGAGGGGGCAGTTAGGCTTTACTAGCCAATGGTTATCTCTTCAAGCTAAGACACTTTTAAAAGGATTTTTTTATGCTTTAAATGGTCTTCCCTTCAATATCAATGTTGGAAATCTATGATTACTACCTTAGCAATTGTAGTTTTTTAAGAGTATGGTATCAATGATTAATTATCTGTCCAATAACATTTGCAGGTTACTTACAACAGTCTTAAACATATGGACCTGACCATAATCATTTTTCTTATGCTTCCATTGGATGTATTTCTGAAGTCTCAAGCCTAATGGTTATTTTTCATCTCATCTAAGGGAATCTGCAGCTGCTCAAAATGAATTAAGGGAAACAAATGCTGTGCTTTGTTTCCTTGAGTAATATTTCTGACCTTGATGAAAAAAAAACATTTGTTTCTAGTATCATCTGTCTCATTGCCTTGACCATAAATTATCATAAAGTGGTACCCCCTTACATGATTGTCTTGAAACTTTATATATATCATTGTTGCCAAAGTATGTATGATCAGGGCTGTTTTAGAACTGTATGACTGCTTAGTGGCCATTCATTTTTTTTCTTAAGAGCACCAGAAGAAAAGGAGGTATTTAAATGAGAAGTATCTTAAGACTGTTATTTTCTCTTTTTTTGTTGTCAGCTTAGCCATTAATTGAAGGTTTTCTACCTGGAAATCCCCCATCATCTATTCCTTATGTCAGTGAAAATCAGGACTTAGTTTCTTCAACCATCAGGGGTATGGTAGAAATGCAAAAATGGTGAGGAGGGCTGTAAATCACATTATATATGGGATGGTCCTAAACTTACCTTTTTGACAGGTCCTGCAGAAATATGATAACCTTTTATTTGAGAAATAGTTTTATTTTGATTTTAATTTGTTTATATCCCATATACTCCCTTCAGAAAGTAGCACAGCCTTTGTGATCCTTGACATAATTGCTTTAACATCTGTTAAAATGAGATGGAAATCAGAGTCTCAAACTGTGCCTTGAGACTGCTGGAAGATAGTAGTCCAAACCTATAACATTGAATTAAAAGAGAAGTGTGTGAGTGCACTATAACATTTTCTCTAGATAGACTGTCTCTGCTGAAGCCATGAATATTCCCTATGTTACAAGTCTTTATATACTCCTTGTTTTATGCATGAATATTCCCTATGTTACAAGTCTTTATATACTCCTTGTTTTATGCATGAATATTCCCTATGTTACAAGTCTTTATATACTCCTTGTTTTATGCATGAATATTCCCTATGTTACAAGTCTTTATATACTCCTTGTTTTATGCACGAATATTTCCTATGTTACAAGTCTTTATATACTCCTTGTTTTATGCACGAATATTCCCTATGTTACAAGTCTTTATATACTCCTTGTTTTATGCACGAATATTCCCTATGTTACAAGTCTTTATATGCTCCTTGGTTTATGCATGAATATTCCCTATGTTACAAGTCTTTATATGCTCCTTGTTTTATGCACGAATATTCCCTATGTTACAAGTCTTTATATGCTCTTGTTTTATGCACGAATATTCCCTATGTTACAAGTCTTTATATACTCCTTGTTTTATGCATGAATATTCCCTATGTTACAAGCCTTTATATACTCCTTGTTTTATGCATGAATATTCCCTATGTTACAAGCCTTTATATACTCCTTGTTTTATGCACGAATATTTGCTATGTTACAAGTCTTTATATACTCCTTGTTTTATGCACGAATATTCCCTATGTTACAAGTCTTTATATACTCCTTGTTTTATGCACGAATATTCCCTATGTTACAAGTCTTCATATACTCCTTGTTTTATGCACAAATATTCCCTATGTTACAAGTCTTTATATACTCCTTGTTTTATGCACGAATATTCCCTATGTTACAAGTCTTCATATACTCCTTGTTTTATGCACGAATATTCCCTATGTTACAAGTCTTCATATACTCCTTGTTTTATGCACGAATATTCCCTATGTTACAAGTCTTCATATACTCCTTGTTTTATGCACGAATATTTCCTATGTTACAAGTCTTTATATACTCCTTGTTTTATGCACGAATATTCCCTATGTTACAAGTCTTCATATACTCCTTGTTTTATGCACGAATATTCCCTATGTTACAAGTCTTTATATGCTCCTTGGTTTATGCATGAATATTCCCTATGTTACAAGTCTTTATATGCTCCTTGTTTTATGCACGAATATTCCCTATGTTACAAGTCTTTATATGCTCCTTGTTTTATGCACGAATATTCCCTATGTTACAAGTCTTTATATACTCCTTGTTTTATGCATGAATATTCCCTGTGTTACAAGCCTTTATATACTCCTTGTTTTATGCACGAATATTCCCTATGTTACAAGCCTTTATATACTCCTTGTTTTATGCACGAATATTTGCTATGTTACAAGTCTTTATATACTCCTTGTTTTATGCACGAATATTCCCTATGTTACAAGTCTTTATATACTCCTTGTTTTATGCACGAATATTCCCTATGTTACAAGTCTTCATATACTCCTTGTTTTATGCACGAATATTCCCTATGTTACAAGTCTTTATATACTCCTTGTTTTATGCACGAATATTCCCTATGTTACAAGTCTTCATATACTCCTTGTTTTATGCACGAATATTCCCTATGCTACAAGTCTTCATATACTCCTTGTTTTATGCACGAATATTCCCTATGTTACAAGTCTTTATATACTCCTTGTTTTATGCACGAATATTCCCTATGTTACAAGTCTTTATATACTCCTTGTTTTATGCACAAATATTCCCTATGTTACAAGTCTTTATATACTCCTTGTTTTATGCACGAATATTCCCTATGTTACAAGTCTTTATATACTCCTTGTTATGCACGAATATTCCCTATGTTACAAGTCTTTATATACTCCTTGTTTTATGCACGAATATTCCCTATGTTACAATTCTTTATATACTCCTTGTTTTATGCACGAATATTCCCTATGTTACAAGTCTTTATATACTCCTTGTTTTATGCACGAATATTCCCTATGTTACAAGTCTTTATATACTCCTTGTTTTATTTATACATTAGCTACGTCATTATGCTTGACCTTGACAGTACATTCTTATTTTCTGTATCTTGTGGATCTTGAATTTTTTTTCCACATTTTTCTTTCTTGGTTTATTTAACTTTTCTTCTCTTCTATCTGTATATTCCTCTTTTTAATTTCTATTTTATTCTTTCTTTTAATTTCTATTTTTTCCTCCTCTGGTCTTCTATGTGTTAATTTGAAATACATTGCATGTTTTCTTAATTTTCCTTCTGATGTTATTTATACCTCTGGAATCAATGTTTTGTGATTACTTATAGTTTTTTTTTTGCATAGTATAATGTTTTGTGTAAATCCCTGGCCATAAACAGAATACACTGTTTTGTTTTTACTATGAACATTTTCTGAATATTGAAAGATTGGTAATTTAAAGAATTTTTTTCTAGTACCATCTTTATTGAGGTACAACGTAATTCTTGCGTTTTATAGCCTAGAATATTGAACAGATATAATGTTCTTATTCTTTCACTGTATATGTTTTGTAATGATAAATACAGTTACAAAAAAGTATTCAAACTGTGCCATGCTCTGTTAATAACAGCATCTACATCATTATTTTCCATAATTATCTACTGATTCCATTTTTCTAGGTGCATTTTGCCCCTATCCATTCTAACCATCAAGCCTCCCCTGGTTGGATTTGAATCTATTCAGCCCCCATCCTGCCAGTTATCCCCATCATGGGGGGGAGGTAACCATCCAAAGGAAATGTAATTGAAATTTGTTTAGGGATGAAACCCAGAGCACCACTAGCTCACATCTTTATATCTTAGCTTTCTGACCAGAAATCTGTTTAACACATTTCTTTTTTGTAACTGTATGATCGCTTACTGACTATTCATCTATATCTTAAATGAACAATCTGGAAAAGAAAGGAAATTAATACATCATTATTCCAGGGAAATGTAACGTATATTAGAATTACAAGGAGCAAAGAGAGAGAGAGTGAGAGAGAGAGAGAGAGAGGTCAAGATCTAGGGACTGCAGATGCTGTAAAAAGGAGAGAGAGTTGTAGCTCTTCATGTAATGAAATAAACCAAGAAACAAAAAACAATGGTCTTAGTTACACATCCACCATCCCTACCCATAGTTACATTTCAGGACTGACATGATGTTAGCATAACCGCAGAGTAAAAAGCATGTTTCCTAATAATAAGCATTTAAATATGTTTCCTATTTCCTCGGCCTTAAGCTAGTTATATCTTACCATCCTTTACATTAATGGTAGTTATTTAACTAGCTAAACAGGAAGCATGAAACATGTTAGATAAGAGTGTCATTCACACTGCAGTATCACTTCACCCTGTTTCAGTCCCATCTTCCTGGTATCCAGGTCAATCCCTTTTCTTTTCTATGCCATCTCCTACCCATAGATTAGTGACATTATTGAATGAGATTTGAGATGCCTTTAAGGAAGCTTTCCTCCAAAGTAATATGTTATGGATGTGGTCAAAAAAACATGACCCCGCATTCTTACCCTGCTTCATACAAGCAAATATTTCCCATGTTTCAGCAAGAGTACAACATGTTAATTTAGGCTGTATCATATTTGATCATTTAAACATTTAACTGTTTAGATCCCATACAACTTTGTTTACCCTTGGGTAAAATCTACAGGCTGGACAAATTCCACATTCAATCATGTTGTGTTTTTGTGAGATAAGTGTTATTAGATGCAAAAAGTGACTGGAAGGAACCACAAAGTGTGGCCATTTCAGGTTGGAAAGGCACAGCACTTAGAAGTTTCTGCCACTCCAGCTACCACTAGTTACCATCAATTTATGTATTTCTTCATTCATCCAGATATCTCAAGTTAATGGTTCCTTAGGGGAACAGTCAGCTCTAGTGAAAGATAGGATGTCAATGGTGTAGGCCAGCTTTGCATCTATTCTACAATTCTAACCATTTCACTACTTTTGTAAAGTTTACTATAAGCTGCCGTGGTGGTACGGCGGTAGCATTGCTACCTCACAGCAAGAGGTTCTCCCATTCGATTCTTGGCTTGGCTTGGGAGTGCATTCTGTGTGGAGGCTGCATGTCCTCCCCGCGGTTGGGTAGCGTTCGAAAGACATGCGTGCATAAATGGGCGTGCCTTTGTTAAAGGTTGGGCATCGAGTTGGCACCTCGGCGTTTCGTAAAAATCTACTGCCAATCATTAGTGGACCGGAGTTCTGCTGTGGCAACCCCTTACCGGGAAAAGCTGAAAGACAAACAACAACAACTATTGTTTCTGGGATGGGAAGAAGGACAGATCTGCTTGCTGAAAACTGGATAATAATTGCGTTAAAGTGTAGATCTCCACACAGCCTTATTGACCTTACTGTAAGTCACTGGATATTCGCTTTTGATTCTACTTTATCTATCTGATTGATTAGAGCATTGTGTTTAACACCCTAAACAATAACAATGTCGTATGATGTGAATGTGCAACCCAATCCTAAAATACCTATCATACCTCTCAACTGTCCCTGATTTTCACTCAAATTTTAGCTCTGTCCCTCTTAATCCCTCCTAACACCGGTGGCTTTTCAACAAAATGTGGTGAATTATACTTAATAAATAATGACAATAATTAAGAGTTACACACTTAGTTTACTTTAGGGAATGTATATTAATTCACATTCTCTTATTCGGTTAATCCTCAAGTTAACAGAACTAATATTTTAAGTGTCCCTGATTGTTTTCTGGATTTGATTTGATTCTGTTGAGATTTGTCCCTGATTGGTTGAGAGCTATGCCTCTGTCAGTAAGATATAGTTGTTGTCTGCTAGTATGCCATGTCTCTTCATAGTCAACACTGATTCTAATGTATCCTCAAAAGGCTTGCAAACTTTAGGATCTAGTACAGTAAGAGAATATTTTTTGTAGTATTCCATCTTAACTGATAATACAAAGTCTTCTCTCTTTACATTTGTTTTCTTATTCAGCTTACAGTAGCACAGCTGGGAGCCAGGCTAGCCAGAGAAAATCAATAAAGTACTGGAAATGGTTGGAATTCATGAACGTTTGGTTTAGGAAGTGTCATAATGTTGTTTCACCATGCCTTTGGGATTAGTGTTCAGTTCATTCAACTCCCATCTTGAGCCTTCTGGCAGGAATAGAGGCTTTATTATGAAATACTGCTTCACGGAAAACTGGAAGCCACAGAGGAATGCTAGCAAGCAGTCCACCTTTCAATGCTCTCTTACCTTTACATGGCTTACTGCTCAGTTACTAAAGACATCCACCCTTTTAAGTATTTATACCTTGTCACAAATATTCTGCAGCTTACAACCATGTTATTCCACTGCTACTGTGTAGCTTTTTCTCACTGATCTTTGTAACTATGTAATGCAGTATATATATATATATATATATATATATATATATATATATATATATATATATATATATGTTACACAGCTTTACTTCCTTTATGCAGTGAAATACACATTTTCTGCATATATGCTATATATTTAATATGTCTTATTACAGTGTTATTGTTGGAGAACCTTCCCAGTTGGACATTCCCGATAAACAAATGCTGGTTAGTTAACTAATTAATAAAGACTATGGCAATGTTAATTTTTAAGAACATGGGTGCTTTTGGAATCACTCTCTTGTCCCGATTGACCTAGATATCAACTGTGATGAGTTCTCTTCTAGCCTTTGATGTGCTGTCATCTTACTGACACAGCATTTAAGACAATTACCATGTTATATTTATTCTCATTGCTTTCCAGTCCCAGTTTTCAAATCTATGAAATGATAAGATTTAATAAATAGACTTCCAGAATACTGAACTGTGATTGTTACATTGCAGAAACATTGGCATTAAGCCTGTTTAGAAAACGGCAGATCAGAACTAGAATGCCCTGTTGGATAACTGAAGTATTCTAAAAGGGCATTAATGGAGAAAGAAAGCCCAATATCAAGTATGTTACTTCATATTATGCTACTATTAAGCACAGACTAAAGACAAACAGCTGCCATGTTTGTTTCACTCATTAAATGGTACTGTTTAGTAAGACTAAGTTAAAAAAAGGAAAAAGGAAATATAATAACCAGTTACACATTGGTGACATGTTTTTCCTTTTTGCTATGTGCTTAGTAAGAATAGGAAGATAAATTTAACTAATACAGTTAAGTACATTAGAAGGACTTGCGTGTGTGTGTGTGTGTGTGTGTGTGTGAGAGACAGAATGCCAGTAATTAACTTCTTTACTCAAGAATTCTGGATAAAACCAACAGCAATGTGTGACACAGATTCAAAATTAGGGAAATTTTTAAATATTACCCTAAGTCACTTAAAAAGTTCATAGATCAAGTGGTTTTGCATCAACTTATTTTCTTTAGAACAGTGAGAAGTTTGAAAGACAAACATTTTTTTTCAAAGGACAGAGCAGAAATATGAAACAAAATCAAGAATAAGAAGAGAGTCATGGGGGAGGAGATGCTTGCCTTTGTACTATTATATTTTTTTATTCATTTGATGACAATGAGACATCTGAGGCATAGACAGTCAACAAAGTGGTTGTAACTATTGAGCACATTTGTGTGTGTGTGTGTGTGTGTGTGTGTGTGTGTGTGTGTGTGTGTGTGTGTGTGTGTGTGTGTGTGGATCTACATGGATGTGGGTGTGTATGAGATTCTGCATGTCTGTGAGACTCTCTCTCTCTTTGCCTCTGCATTTGTTAGTCTATGTATATGAAACTCACTATGTGTGAGTGTAGGTGTGGGTGTGGGTGCCTGCATGTGTAGATATTAAGAACTAACATACTGTATATTTTGGATGTAAACTATGTCCTCTAACAACAGTTATATATGTTACAGCAACTATGAAAGAGTAAGAGTAGGAACCTTTACATAAAAGAATCACAAAAATGATTATATTAATAGTAAAACAAATACAACCATTTTTAAGCTCAATTTATGGTACAGTAACATTTCTAGGGTGGGTGTTATTGGGGAAATAAAACTTCCAGATGTGAAGAGTCAGGCCTCACAACACCCTGGGTGGTCTATTATTTCCCCAGTAATCCATACCCTGTTAGGCATTATTGACTGCATAAAGCTTGATGAAGACATGAGAAAAGACAACACATACTCCTTACACACTGAAATCATACTGCTGAAAACTGATTACTAGTCTCTCTAATTCTGTTAGTTACTAAATAACACACCAAACTATCATAGTTTGACAGCTGTCAAAATAATTGTCAAATGGTGTAGTTTGAGAGTTATTTTGATAGCTGTCAAAATAGTTGCCAAGCCACAGCACTTCAAAATATAGAAAAACAATTATTTGGAAGTTTCAGCATTGGCAAGCAACACATAAATAAATCTTTTTCCCTTTTTTTCATCTTACTTCTCTATTTCTAAGAAACACCCTTACAAAATGTCACTCCATTAATACTCCTGCATTTCACAACTGCAGTCATAGAAGTGCATGTCAGGTACAAGACTTACTAACGTGTCTTCTGTTCTATAAAATACAAAAGCGAATGTCAAAGCACTAGACCAGGCAGGCAAGTACTACAGATGTCAAATGTTGCTTTTCACAGTTATTTATGTATGCTATTTGTCTGTTGCTGTAAAGCGATATATAAAATATCACATCTCAACATAGAACCCACCCCCATGCCACATCTCTGCTCAGAGAAATACAGTTTGGGTATTACAGAATAGTGATTATCATTACAGAATAACTCTCTCTGTGTTGTTAGAATATGTGTTCTGTCTGTTAACATACAAAGCTGAATGTTTGCTCCAGTCAGGTAATTATTATCATGTAATTAATATGTACATGTGACTGCAGATTTGCATTGCATATGGGATTTTTTAAAGTAGAGTATAGGAAATACTACTCTATAAATAAACATTGAAAGAAGAGTATTTTCCATAACAGAAAGAGACAAAAATATTCTTCAAAATTAAAAAATACAATAAAGAACTAGGCAGAAAAAAGTGAATCCAAATGCCATTTGCTAAAAGTAATAATGATACTCAGAGTGGGTGTTACCTGGAAATAATGAACCGTCCAGAGAAGGGGCAGTCTTCCTCTTGATGTATTAGGCCTCACGATAATCCTGGGTGGTCCATTATTTCCCCAGAATGTCCATTCTGCTTAATATTACAGTTTACACAAATACAGCCAGAAATCACAAACAATGTGTGAAGCTAGGAGCCTTCTGCCAGCTTTAAATGGCCACACTTGAACTTTAACCATTCACATAAATCAGTGAACATCTTGTAAGTCGTTGTCAGTTTTGCAATACAGCCTTTACACATATGCTTTCTAGCTCAACTCAGCTGCCTCAAATGTAGCAAGTGTCTGTCTTAGATTAAACTAATTAATTTAGGAACTACTGCCACCACCCACCCACTCACTACTAGAGTTTATATGTTACGCATTACCTGATTTTAGGCATTCTGCTTCCCTATAGTCTAATCCTTTGCATTGGACAGTGACTTTCTTCTACAGCTCATTCATTGTCCATTACCAGTATCACTACTGCACAGTCACGAATGTTTCCAAAAAAGACCAAAACAAGCTACTAACAAAACACCCATCTTACTTAAGAAATCCTCTTTTCAACATGACTCCATTGCCACTTCAGAAAAAGCTGATAATGAATGGAGTACCAGACCATTTTTAAGGCAACCAATTTCATCATCATTGACTGGCTTCTAAGCCAAACTCTGCCAACATTATACCACTTGTAGTTAGTGGTAATTGGATTCTTCAGTGCATATAATGATTTAGTGACATGTAAAGTGATATCGTAGACAGAATCGGAATAGTTTAAGGGTCAAATGTATATTGATGCTATCTTACTGCTGTATGAGCTCTGCTTCAGCTTGCAGGAGAACTATTTTAGTGTTTCTATTGAAAAATCCACACATTTATCAATAGGAAGGGTTTAGGTGGTTATGTCCACATTTCTGTAATTGTGACAAACTAATGCTCCTCATCATACTTTTTTGTGATTTGTCAGCTTAGAATTCGTCATGGAATGTATTGTAATCAGAAGGAGCCATTATTGTGACACCATCTGTCTGAACCATGAAATTAAAGGACAACCTTAATATCCATCTTAGAGTCAGAATAATATTTAATAATTCCAAGCAGAAATGGCAGGAAATTATTGTTCTGTGTTCTTAACATTCTTTATCTTTGGATACCTATTTATAACATTTTCTACTATTATTATGATTTTGCTACCATTCAGTGAATCTGTCAAATTTTATTTATTCTTGTTTGAAAAAATCTGACAGCACTTTGACTAGATCAGTGATGTAGAGGAATATGTTTTCAACTACGTCTAAGTGACTTGTGTTTGTTAAGCTGTATTTGAGCTTCAAGGGGAGGAAGGTTCAAGCAGCTGATACCAACTCGCCCATCCTGGGGGAGGGAGGCAACATGTTTTGTTAAATTGGCAAGACCTACTAGAAAATAGGTGATCACCTGTGGAAGAAGCCAGGGGTAGGCTTGCTTTGTGAAGCAGTACATGTGCTACAGAGATGGGGGTGATGTGGCTGGGATAATACATTCTCCATCTAGGTAGCCATTGAGTGTCAGCTGTCTGTCTGTAGGTTGTAGTTAGGAAGAATGAGACAAGAATCACCACAGGACCACTATACTGATCTTATCACTGTGCAAGACTCAAAGCTCCAGGGATATAATTGGGCTGATTATGGTCCTCAACAAGACTGAATGCATTGTAAGGCTCCCAACCTGTTTCGGGATGCTTGACTCTTGCTCCTGAAGGAATGAATGTGATGATACTGCAGAGGTAGGGGAGCCACTGAGAAATTAATTATTGCAATAAAGAATCCATTTTTAGAATGCTATCTGTATAATTTATATTTCATATGGATACAGATTTCCTTGTATATTTGTTTTCTGCTTTTTGTGTTTATTTTCAAAATATCAATAAAAAGTTACAAAATATTTTTAGAAAATGGCATCTTAAATGGATGCCTGTACTACACTTGCTCCGTATTGGTAACAGCTGATTACATCCCTTAGTAGCTTGTGTCTGGGGTAGCTAACCCTTCACAGCTTACAGCTTTGATGAAAATAAGTAAATAACAATTAGATACAAATTGGACTGCATTGCAGGATGAAGCCACTAACCTCGTAATCAATAAAATATACTTTAACAGCAGCCAGCAGAGCTTTAATTCTGCTGTGCTAAAATTATGAACCAAAATCCCCAGGAGTGCATTCTAAACTGTAGGGCATGAAGCACTTAGAAAGGAATTAAAATGTTAAATGAAAATCTTGTTTGCATACTAGTATACTGGTGATCTCAGCTAGCTATGTCTGTGGGGCTTTTCAGGGTGCTCTAATGACATTCTCTGATTTATTTTTCAAATTAAGGATTGTATAACTATATTTGTGCCGCTCTACTTTTTCTTTAATTTTTTCGGAACACATGTAGGATTGTATATTAAAGTTTCTTCCTGCACTTAGGAACTCCATAAATAAAGAATATTAAGAACATACAGAATAAATTTCTTGCATTTCCACTTGCTTTTTTTTAAATTTTTCTTTCCTTTCTTTTGTAACTCTTCACTTAAATATTCACTTATGACTACCCCACCTACAGAGTTAACAGAAAAAAACACAGAAAAATAGTAAAATAGAAGAGTTCACAAAGTATTTCAATTATGTGAAATTTCAGAAATAAAATATAGATATAAATATGGCATTGCTTCACCCAAACAAACTTTAAAGTCTTCTAAATCTCTGCACAACCTCAGCACTTAACATTCACTACTTTTAATGCTTCCAACTGTAACATAAATGGCATATGTGATGGGATATGTATGTCATCATTGTTCTGTCTCATGTCTTCTTGTACCAGCCAGATGAAGCTTCCTTAAGGAAACGTCCATATCTTCCTTCAGCACTACTGGTCTACACGGAATCATGTTGACGCTACGATTGCAGTTTCTCTGTGTGCTAATAGTTCAAAGTAAGCACACTGAAAACCATTTTCAGTGAATCAAAAATAGTGTTTTTGCAGGGTTAGCCTTCCCTGTGCACCTCCATGCAGAGGAAACCCCAATCCCTAACATGCATGTACTAACTCCAGTCACACAGCGGCTTGGAAAAGGGCAAAGTCATGATTGGTTGAAACTAGTTTTCAGAATAAGTGTTTCAAGCTATCAGCCCATGATCTTAGTCCCATCAGAGAGTTGTCCCATTCCTATGCAGATCCTGGTCTTCCTGTGCTTACCCATGTCTGCTGTTGGCATCAGAGATTTGAATTAAAAGCATATGTTATCACTAGGCAAAATAATATGTCATCATAATGAGACAGTTTGTCTACCATGATTGCCCATTTTGATGCACCTAAGATGCATGTACTGCTTTCTACCACCTCGGGTTGCCCAACCCCTTTCAGCTGCCCAAATACCTCCTGGAAACACTTGTGGATTCACAGCACATCACCTCCTCATGCAAACTCTTCCAAGGGTCCACAATTCTCTCAGTGAAAAAAAATAAATGCTTTCCAAAATCCCTGTTAAATTGAGTACACTCCAGCTGTACACGATGGCCCTCCTTAATCTTTTGCTCTTGTGCCTCTGTTCCATGAAGCATCTTGCACACTTAAACATACAGTACCTCCTGTCTCTTTCTCATCTACTCTTCAATGACTGAAATTTCAGCTCTGTGCCTGATGATTCATGGCTGGTATGATTATCACTCCTAGGCTCTTAACAGGCACTGCCTTTCCTAGTTTACCATCCTGTAAGTGACTTTTCAGTTATTAACAAAGTGCAGAAGCTTGTACTTATCTACAAAACAAACCAGTTGTTACTCACCTATAAAGGACTCACAGGTTCCTTTTCAGGCTCTCAACAGTCAAGGACTATGGCCCTAATTTTTTTGCATTCTCTGTATATGACAGTCTCATAATAATTTCCTCCAACATAACAAATACAAATATGTTGAGCAGTGAGTGTGGGCTCCAGCACTCTACTAGTCACTTACCTTACCCCTGAATGTCTCTCCTTCAGCATCAGAGAATGCTTCCTTGCAGTAATTATTCCACTTTCTTCAAAAGTTTCTGCTTTTCTCCTAGCCTGTTTAGGTTTTTGAGTAGTCTTTTATGTGAAACTGAATCAAAGGCCTAACGGAAGTACAGAAAGACCACATCCACCAACCCTCCCTTAACCATCTGTGCTGTTTCCCGATCATATAACTACAGGAGGTTTGGTTAGCAGCTCTTACTAGTAGATAAATCATGCTGGTTTGGGTTGTGAAGCTAGTAACCCTATAACAAAAGCTCAAGCCCTCTTGGGAAACTCTCCATCCTCTTCCCAGCCATTCTTATTGGACTAACTGTTTTGTCGTTTTCTGGATTGTCCCTGCTACCACCTTGAGCAAGAGGAAAACGTGGATATGTTTTTGAGTCACTTGGGACTTCACCACTGGCCAGATCTGTTAAAAAAGTATGTAAGTGGCACCAGGATACTTGCAAGTTTTTCGAGCAATGTGACAGGAATCCCATCAGGGCAGTCCTTGTACTGTGTCATCCTGTAAGCTGACTATTTGTTTTCTACTCTCTCCCTCTCTCTCTTTTGTTCCTCCCATCTTTACAGTCCCTCTGCCTTCTCGTTCCAGAATAATACACTTCCCTGTTTTTCTTTTGTGAATACAGAGACGGACAACTGATTTATTAGTTCATCTGTGTTCTTGTCATCCCTGACATCGGTTTCATCATTAGCCTCCTCTGCATTCCAGCTTTGCTCTTTCTGATTTATTTAGTTGCTTATCCTTTAGCCTTGAGGTAGTCCTATTTTATTTGGTCTTTGCTTCTTCTTTCCATCATTTGAATGTTTTTCCTTGTTCTGAAGTACCTCTTTGACCTCTGTGCTCAGTGACTTTGGCATCAGGTGAGCATTTCTTTCTTCTGGGTGAACACTTAGACATATCTTTCAGATTTATCCACTATTTTCTGGCTCATCTTTTCTCCTCATTGTCCATGTTCCTTCCATACTTCCACTCCAAGCTAATTGTAGTCCACCCTTCTATAGTCCCACATTGCTGTCTTTGTCCCTTGTATCTCCATTGCTCTGCCTAAAGTGAATCATAGTGCAGCATGGTCGATTTGGCCAATGGATCTCAGACTTATATTTTGTGAATTTGCCATACTTCAAGAAGACTTTGTCTAAATTGTCTTGTTTGATGCTTTTTTTTTTGCACCATCTGGACAAATTATTCCTGGTCAAGAACTTTTCTCTGGATTATTTACCTTTCTGTTCTGAATGTAGGAACTGACCATTCTGCTGACTGGATACTGAGACCTTACATTGCCACCACTATATTTTCTTGCCCATAGATCCTGAATCTGTCCACTTTTCAGTGATGTCTGGAGGGTAGTGGATGGTGCCAAGCCACTGGCTTTCCCTACATTATTCTTACATGTTTCTCTGGCTGCAGATAGTGCACAGCATCAATTCCCTTGCCTTTTTTTCTTCCAACTTTTTTATTGTCTTTCATGCTTATTAGCCCCTTTCTGTTATTTCTAGTGCTGAAGCTCCTCCTACTCATTTATTTTCTGAAGCTCCGCCTACTTGTTCATTTTCAGAGGCTTACATGCTACATTCCTTTTCCCACTCCTCCACCTCAGTTTAAAGGCATAATGATTCCTCCTTACCACTCAAGCATCTCTTTTATCAAAAGGGGTTATCTCTTACTGAAATAAAGCCTATCTTAGGTTTAACCTCTCTTTCCCAAATTTTACCTCCACTCTCCAAGTTCTCCACATCCCCATATCCATTGTCCCCCACTCAATGCTGCATCATTGCACTGACATCTCCAGTTTTTCACATTCTTGATGACTTGGCTGCAGGCACTTGGAGAATATCTTAAAAAATGTTTTGTACAGCACACTATGCTTCTGACATCATTGGGCAACCCCTTTTGCCTTCATTATTACCTCATCCACTGCTCATGCTTCCCAGCCATTGGTCCTGATATGGTTCATGATGTGGGCTCTGGTTCTACACTTCAGCATTACCTTTTCTGCCTTTTCCACTATACTGTCCAGGTTAAATTCTGGCACTGTGTTCACTGTGGCCTTATCTGCCTTTATTCCCACCTCAAAGGTTTTGATACCCATGGTGATAGAATCAGAGATTATACTTGCCCTAGTTCAGAAAAGATCCTTTCGTGGTTCTTTGTTTCTGTGTCTTACTTTTTGCTGGTCTGTTGTCATAACTGCTTTTTTCCCTATGGTGGGTCATAATTAAACAGACTTTCCAATATAGATTGGTGCAATACTGCATTGTCTGTGGGAGACATTTAAACAGAAGCAAGCTTTAATCTTTTCTATTGGCCACTCAGTAGTAATGAAAAAATCCAAATGTTTTGCAATTCTTTCACACTGCTCATGTGTACCTTTTATTTTCTATGTGCCATTTGCTACTTACAAGCTGTTTTTTATGCATTAGCTTGGCAGCATCTTGTTCAGTGTGATAGCTTTGTACAACATACCTGATTAACTGCAAACCCTGAAACATACTACCAAGTTAGTGCATTGTGCTTTGCCTCACAAAGCTAGATGCTTACTTAACTGAATGCAAAGTAGTAACTTCAAAAGATACATGTGGTACTTTACCTCCCCTGTCTTTTCTCTTGTTCTCAATTTTGCTATAATGTATTTCTCATTAAGTAATTTCTGAGAGAGAGAAACTCTGTTAACTTTGTTATTTTTACAGACAGCTGCCTGGTGCCATTTGGGATTCATTATTTTAATCATTAACAGTCTGAAGTTCACTGGAGTTGTGTGGGCTGACATTTTCAGGAGCTAATTAATTTTTCTGGTGTTTAAGTGTTTTTTTAAATCATTTTAAGTGTGTTCACAAAATAAATAGAAGCTATTACGTTTATGGAGAACAGAGCTCACTGGTTTGTGAGGGCCCCAATGAAGCTGAGGAAAGAAATTTCACTCTGAGAGAGAGAAAGAGAGAGACACAGAGAGCATTTGTTTCAAACAAGTGATTTATTGTAATAAATATATTGCTGGAAGGGAACAGCAAGAGGCTTTTAATAATTAATGTTTTGATTAAATTAATTATTGTAACTGCTTTTTAATCTATAGTTCAAATAGAATTAAGTTTCTTTCACGAGACTGCTGATGACACTTTTGTGCAGGCACATAGAATATGCAACGTGACTCCCTTTCTCTAGGTGTGCCTATGTACCACAATATAGATCCCTTTTGACATGATTCCAGTGTAAGAAAGAATGTGGGCATGTACTGACATACCTGTACACTACAGTGTGTGCACTGAATGGGAAATGAGCACTTTCATCCAGGTAAGGGGACAGACTTCTTCAGAATTATAAATCCTAAAAAACAATTTAAATATATTTAAAAATCACACGATGACCCAGTTTGCGTCAATTAGGTTCCTTATTTACATTATACTTTTAGCATTTGACAAACTGCAGCTCATACTTAATATGTTAATGTAAAGAATGACATGCCTTTGAGTGTGGTTATTTGACTTTTTAAGTACTTTTACATTGCGTTTTATGATGAATTATTAGATTCTGTCACAAGTTATAATTCAATAAAGGTGTTAGGGGAAAAAAAGAAATATCTTATCTGGATAAATATGCTCAGTTTTTCTTTAAGGTTTCTTTCTTCTGCATTTCAGCACTTGTTTAGTTTCCTTAACCTACACATTTGCTCTGTACTAGGAGTATTTAATTTCAGCCTGTGAGAATGCTGTGTTTCATAAAACATGTGTAAGTTACACAATGCATGAAGACTGTTGTAGATACAAGATTATATTCAGCACTGCTGTACATGTACAGTTATGCTGAGGATTCTTTAGCATGAACGTAGATACAGAGTGCATACTGGATTCTAGTCTACGCGATTGTATAACATATACAGTTATGACAGCATGATGCTTCATTTGTGCTGCAGATGCACATTACATGCTGGCCTGTAATGTATGGTCTATATTAAACAGTATGAAGCTATGTTGGATTGTTACTCAGCAATGTTGTAGATACATACCAGGACAAACACATGATTTCTTGGGGCTAGCTGCATGGTTCTAGTGTCTGTGATGCGTGCTATAGCTTATAATTGGGAAAAAAATACCTGTTTTCTATTTTTCTGTACTATGTGACATAACTATGAATGAACTGAAGAAACATCCAGATTACATAATGAGTGACAATACATTGTTTAGAAAACATGTTCAGGTTTGGTGGCATTTAGTGTCGAGTTACACAAACAATGGTAAAAAAAGTAGGTGTGCCTCTATGCTCAGTCAGCTCTATCATGTACCTTGTGCAGCACAGAGAAGGTATAGTTACTGTTGCCACTTTACACTTTCTTCCAAAGATGCATCAAAAATCCTTAATCCATTATAATGCAGGTTAGTTGCAGGGTCACACTAGTTGCCCAGTGTATTAAGAATCCTTCCAGTGAAGGTAAGTGAGATAATATCGTACGTACGAATTGTGCGGAATCAGAAATGGATCATTCACGTGAGCCACTTGAAACATCCATGAGACATATTTAAATGACAGATTTTGTCGCCTGAAGCTGATATTTTATCTGTTCAAGTCACAGCTCCTCCACAATCTCCACTATCCTGTCAAGGAGTCTGACACCTCCCTTACTAGAGGAACAGATTAGTTTCTAGCATAGGTGGAGAAGGCAGAGAAGAAAGGCTGCAGCACCAGTAATGCTATCACAGGGAATTTCTTTCCAAGACATAACTTTAGGCATGCAGTAATGCTCTGCATACATGCATGCATGCTTCTGTGCATGCAGCACATAACTTCCTCATTCTCCCTTTAGAAATATCACATCCTTCTAGCGGTTTGTTAGCTGGATTTCAGCACCAGGGAATAGTACTCTTACAGTAGAAATCTTCACCCTGCACCTTGAGTAAGTATGCTGGTCATCACCTGCTCAAGCCCATCTCTTTCCAGTCTTCTCTCTTCCCAGGTAATTAATGCATCCTGGATCACCACCATAATAGGTGGTGCTTGATGCTTGTGCTAGTGGGGTTGTTTTTAAAAACTCCACACACAACTTGTGGGTATTGTAGTCTGACTCTCTGTAACTTACCTTTACTTATTACAAACACCATACACACTCAGTTATCTCTTTTGTCAAGAAAGAGAAAAAAACAACTGCAAATCCATGGCTTTGTGAATTTAGTAACACATTAATTGTATTTAAGCTTTGGTCTTTTACAGTAAGAAGACATCAGATTTTAATTTCTTTAAGTGGACATTAATTTAGACATTTTAAGAGAGGAAATAATACTTTCAGCACTCCAAGTGATAATCCCTAAATTCAGCAATCCAAATGATAATTCTATTTTCTTCTCATATTACCAAACAGACATTTTCAGCATTCCAAATTTATATTTTACAAAAAGCCTAGAGGCTCCAATAAATCAATATACTAACATTAAATAATGAACTAGTGAACTAGTCAATGTAAGGACCAACATGCCCCCCTGGTCCATGTATACATAATCCTTCACATGGACAAGCGGGAGCTGCTGTCACCTGCACTGTCAGCCATGTCTACATAATGCTGGCACTGGCTGCCTGCATCAGAATGGCTTCAGCTTGATAGACAAGGCCCTGTCACCAGAACAATGGCTTGAGCTGGGTATTAATCATTGCCCTCTCATCAAAGGATGGGCACTCCTATCCTCGTAGCTGGTGCTGTCAAGCACCCGAGAAATTAGTCAAACTCAGGTCTATGTATTTATTAACTTTATTGACTGGGTTGGTGGGCTGGTTCTCAAACCATTTTCAGCAATGACCCCGGCCAGTTAAGCATTTGCAAATTTCAACAAATGGTTACTATTCTGAGTTACTGTACAACTGAACAAATGTAACATGCACATTTGCAGAAACAACATATATTTGACATAAAGAAAACACAATTAGAGCAGAGCTAGTTATAGTTCTGTTGTACTGTACAATTCAGAGTATAACAAGTATTTGTGAAAGAAATCTACTTGAGATTAAATAAGGAAGACTAAGCAAAATTTGTCCATCCACAATTATAAAACATTTGCTAGAGTTGCCTGGGCTGTAGTTGGACTTTATTTTTTATACCACAGACACAGACTTAGAGAATGTTGCAATAGACTGAATGTGTCACATGTTTTATGTTTGTAGACTGATATGTTTGCATGTATGTAAAAGACTGCAGTATGTGCTGGTCTGGATGTATTATCTGTTGAGGTGATAGTCCTTTTGCTTAAACTTATGAAAAGTAAAAACTATTGTACTTGAGTAAGTTATGTTGGAATGTAGGTCTGCTTTGCCACATGTGCACAACATTGTGGATTAACAATTATTTTATTAATCATATACATACACAGTAGATGCAAAACTGAGAAAGTGTAATGGTTAGAGTCATAGCTAGTTCATCTGGCGCCCTGTGCAGATCCCCAGACTGGCATCTCCCACAACTCAAAGTTGAGGAGTTAAAAATAAAATAAAAAGCTGTTCTCCACTCTCCAGCAAGGTAAATGGAAGTGATATAAGCAGTTTCTGCAGTTATTACACACTCATCTTACACATTAAGCACTTCAGTGTGACAACAAATCCAGTATTAGCATTCATTTATAAAGCTGCAGTTTCCTCATGGCTTTGTAAATCTGTGTCAGTACTGAATTTCTACACCACTGGCACCTACTGATTGTACCCATTGCAGCTGCCCCCTTCACCCCACCCTCATTATGATTTTGTTAATGGTATATATATATATATATATATATATATATATATATATATATATATATATATGTGTGTGTGTGTGTATATGCAGTGGATATATCTGCCCCCTTCACCCACCCTCGTTATGGCTTTGTTAATGGTATGTGTGTGCATGTGTGTGCATGTGTATATACACATACATATATATATATATATATATATATATATATATATATATATATATATATATATATATATGCAGTGGCTATATCTGCCCTCTTCACCCCACCCTCATTATGGCTTTGTTAATGGTGTATATATGCAGTAGATATAGAGGATTGTGCATCAGTGTTTGTATCTCAGCTCAATTTTTGCAAAACTCTGGGTATGTACTGTGCACTACATAGTGTGTTCTGTAGTCTCCCTCATTGCATGCTGTACTAAGCTGAAACTGTTACATCAGTATTGCCTGTTTGTTAAAACCTGTGTACAAGTACAATACAAACCTCAATGGGCCTGAACTGTTACTTGAGTAGAGTTAACACAGAACTGTGCTCATACTTTTAACTTCACAGCCCTGCCACTTGCAGGTACAAATGTCTGTATCACAATGAAAGTGCAGTACTTGAAGTAGCATTCATCTGCATCGATGCATATACACAAACTGTTGTGTACTGTCAATTTGTACCAAATTATACGCTCTTAGTGAAAACAGTGCTTTCTCAGATCCAGGGTTATTAATGCTAGAAATGTGTATGATATTATATATACTTCTTACTGTGCATGCTTATGCACTCTTTGCCATCATTTTGTATCATGCATTACAAATACTTCTGTATTAATGACTGCAATGTTTGACAGGCAGTGTGTAATACCCAGCCTATGTCTGAAAATGGTCCCTCATGAACTAGTAAAAAGTAAATAAATAGACAAATCAAAATACACATAAATAGGTAAATAAAAGATAGGCAGGACTACATGTGTTTTTCAATGTGCATACACATTGCCTGTATATCAGAACAGCCCTCTTGTACTTGCATAACTTACCAAGCTAATATGTAAAGAATACACATCACATGCAAATCCAGTATTGTCCGTGAATAATACATGCATGATAATTTGGATATAGATTGTCCAAGCAGGGGAAAATAAAATCTGTTGACTATATCAGTGAACATGTATCTTTCTTGTACTGTACAGAGAAAACTGTTTGTACTATTTTAACAGATGAGAGAAAATGACTGTTTCAGTAGAGTGAACTTCTGGTGTAATGGAATAGAACATGGAAAGACCAGCATTATAGGTTGTCATCTTTTGTGAAAAAAATTATAGTTAGTTATGCTGAGAAGCTGAAAAGATATTAACACCTAGGTATTTAATGTGTGACAATTGACACAGAAAATGGTATTGGTCTGGATGAGATAGATGATTAATTTAATATTAGGCTATTTTGATGGATTAATTTAAATTTCGGATGTTTGGCCATATTATTCTATTATATCCTGGAGTTATGATTAAGTTATGGGATACTAAGACAGAAAATTGACTATCTGTGAAGAAACTCCATTCACATGTTTTTATTTATACATTACCCTTCAATGAGTGGGATGAACCTTATTGCTTCAACTAGGTTTCTGTACATAGGGAAAATAAGAGGTGGGGCAGTGGACACCCCTTTGTAGTTCATCTCTCAATTACAAATTCAGGTAAAAGACTTCTACCTATCTTAATAGTCACTGTTGATCTGGAATGTAAGTCCAAAGTTGTGATTAGGAGAATTAAATGAATGTTTCCTTGTTTAGGACCATCCAGTTTAAAGAAACCTTATCAGCAAATAAATTATGAAAAAGTTTAGAGATAATTTTGTTTTTATAGCAGTTACTATGCAATGAAGTACTCAGCACTGTGGACTGGGCATGTTTGATCAAAGTTTTTATCCATTGTGTCTTGGCTTAATGAATCTGCTTGGCTACTCAGTCATTCCATGTTATGACAGAAAGTATCTCAAAAATGGCTTAAAATTGAAAATGTGTTACTAGTTTTGAGCATCCATCTCCAATGTCTGTCACTGTATTGCAGTTTGTGTTGTGATGATTAAGATGGAGTTTCCAGTGTTTGTGACTATTAGTACTTTGTACAATTCTTGCAGTTTAGAAGGACTGAATACCCACTTTACAGTGTTTGTGATGCCTGAAAAGAAGAGAGCTGACCAGCACTGCAGTAAAAGGCAGAATTCATCATGTGTTCAGGCATTTCTCCATAATCAGTGACAGAAGGAGCTTATCAAGAGTAGATGCTTATGGTGGCTTGTGAAATCTAAAGTTTACTCCATAAGTATGAAACTGGAAATTGTCTTGTGGGTGTCTGGACTCTAATTGTTTGGCTTGATTCTGAAAGACTTCCTGTCAGTGTAAGTGACTTATCATACTGTGAGCATGCTTTATAGGTAGGCCTTACACAGGAGAAGTAAGTCACTTACAATTTGGCCCTCTACTTTTGACTGCCTTGGTATGAAAAAAACAAGCCAGTCTTTTTACTGATGAAGAGATTGCAATTCTATTCCTTTATAGATCTATCTTTTTCAGGAGTACAGCTTAGTTGTTGAAATAATTCATTTCGTAAGGTTACTTTTTAGACCGATAGCAACTTATTTAAAAATAGTGATTATGTTTTGTATTGAAACCACTGCTTCTTTACTTTAAGACAGAAGTCATACAAAGCAACTGTTAGATTTGCATCAGTGAGAGGCTAGCCATTTGTGGAGTGCCTGAGCTTGTTTGGGTGTATGCTGTAGAATATTTGCTTCCCCTCACACTGAAATTCATTGAACCACAGAGGGATGCAAAAAATATCAGAAGCTCTTTTAGTGAAACTCAGCAATATGATTTAACATGGGTCCTGCAGGGATAGCTTGTCCTTCTATCCTTACTGGATGCTGTCAATAGCTGAATAATTCAAAATGGGGTTTAACAAATTTGAGCTTGACAAAATGACCCATCCATATGTTACTTGTCTATTGATAAGACAAGATCTTGGCTTACTTCAATTTTTATGCATTGGATCTTTTGAAGAGAAATTGCTGTTCTCTGTTGCAGTGCTTTTTTCCTCCTTCATGCTACATACACTACTGATTATTTTAATGAGAGGTAATAAATAAAGTTTGTTTGTCTTGGGGAAAAGTTCCTTAGGTTTGTCTGAGTTTTTGCAGCATACTGTTTTGAGGGCATTAAGAAAACAAGAAAAACTTTTCATACTAATTTTCATTATCTGAATTTAAAGACATACAGTGGGTGGATTGGACACTCTAAATTGACCACAGGAGTAAGTGTTCATGCAATTGTGGTATGGAAGAACAACAGCAGGGCTAGCTGCCCGGCAGTATGAACCTTGGCTCTAGATGATTGTCACAGTTGAATTTGCACCCTGACCCCATGTGGGAAAAGGGGGGAAGGGGTTTTGGATAAATGGATGGAATTTTGTCACTGCCTAGTTTGCAGTTTGTCTGTCTTTATCATTGCGCAGTAGTCTGTTATCTCCATTCCATGCTGTTTTGGCGTATGATATAAACCCTTACTTAATTAAATAGATATTCTGGATATATTTGACAGTTTTGGATAATCAGAATTTGTTAACTGTGGCTTAAAAAATGTAGTTCATCAAATAGATTCCAGCTTTTATTCAGGAGCATATTTGAAATTGTTTAAAGTGTTTGCCTGCCTATTACAATAGGCAGTGAAACGTTTAGTCTTATCTTTGTGTTTGAGTACAACAGGATTGAGTCAAAAGGAACCATAAAAGGTATAATAACTCTGATTATCACTGCTTGAAATCAAGTGCCAAGACTTGTATATTAGACCCTGACTGGGTATGCTACCGTAGACATTAGTATCACTGATTAAGGGTTTACATGGTTGTTTACATAGAATGCAGGCTTAAAAAGGTAACTGAACTGACAAAAGATTTCTGGACTTAGCATCTGCCACAAACTTTCCCCTTCAAGTCACTGCCTCCTGTCCTGAAGGAAAATTATGAAGCCAAGTAATAAAGCTTGTGCAAATCTTTTTTTTTTTTTCAGAACTCACAATATAGAAAAATGAAACATATAAGACTGGCTTATAAAGATATTTAGGAAATTATAGATTAATTTATCATTCAGAAAGAACTCTGCTCTAGAAAACAAATATATTTCTCAGTGGCTCAAGAATCTTATATGAACTTACTAAAAAAATGATTACACTATATCATCCATAAAAAAGATGGACTTTTCCAATTTATTCATGCTAAGTTCAATCAATAAAGATACCTTCTTTATCAAATGCTATCATATCTGTCAACATCTTTATACAACAATTCTGAGCAAAACCAAAAATAATGGGAGGCAAAGGCCCAAAATCTGAGATTTTTTTAATATTAATCTAATTCACTTAAAAAGTTAACAGAACAGGTTTTATTTCAACATGTATTTTATGAACAGTAAGAATTGTGAAACTCCTGATATTTGTCATTGACTATAATCCTCAGAAATTTAAGAGAAAATAAAACATTTTATGAGGGGCAGGGCAAAAATATGAGACAAAATCATCGATGTATAAGAGATGTGGCTGTTAATTATTCTTGAAAGGTTAGAATCAGCTCTGACTAAGGCATTGGACTGGTCAGAGATATGATTAATAGCCAACAATTTACTAGCAACTATACAAAAAAGGAAAAACACCTTCATTTTCAATCTAAGAATCACAAAAAAACGAAAACATTATTTTCATATAGTGCCAGTTCTACACAATGTGGAAATTTAGAACTGGCAACTGAAATAGCCTCCTGGTCTTCTAGGAAGAGAAAGACTAGAAGATGTCTTCAACAAACTGAACTCTCTACAAATTTCACAAGCCAATAATAAGCTATTGAAAACAACAGGAAATATGATAACTAGGCTGATGATACAATTAGCAAAACAAATGAATGTCCTTAAAAACACTGGACATCCTTTCATAGAAAGGCTCAGATTTGATTACAAAAATCATATCTCTAGAAACCAACATGAGAAGTTAAGATCAGAAATTAGTAGACCTGAAAGCTAGTTCAATATGCTATAATGTAAGGTTTACAGTCATTCCTGATTCTGGGATCAGAAGGAAACACAATATGCAGGTCTGCAGACATTTCAGAAGGACCAGGTCACAAAAGTCTTCATCCTGTAGTCTTGGGATTGATTTCCTTAGCTTTCATTTGCATACTGTATCACTTTTAACAAATCATTTAACCAGATAGTACCCTTGGTTCGGGTTCATCCCTGAAAAAAAGTCCTTGTATCTAGTAGGTTTATCTGGCTAACAAATAAATAAAATAAAAAATAAAATAAACCAAGGCATTAATTCATCTCCCTTACAGATAAAAATAGAATCTCACATGAAATCAAAGTCAAACAGTCCTTCTGGATCAATTTATTATCCCAGTAAAAAGTAGTTAACAAGAGAAGAACATCCAATAACAGAGAGTAGTATGGCAGCAAAATATCTCTTCAAGGTTTCTACTTCCTGCCAAAATGGAAGTGAAATACAAGAAGTTGACTCTAACCTTTAATTCACTGAAGGAGGCAGAAAGAGAGATGAAGGCACTGGTTTATTGAAATAATATTTCTTGAGTTAGAAGTCATCTGAAAGGCAAGGTACTGCCCATGGATCTAAGAATCTTATGTTAGATTAATCTCTTATTTTTTGGGTTGGGGGAGAGATTGGCTGTTATCTTGAATATTAGGGGGAGCAGGGGTAAATAGCTGGCACTTCATCCTGCTATCCAACATGACATGATTGTGATTGTCCTTAAAATATGCTCTTCTGTATATAAGTGGCCTTACTCACAGCATTAAAATAACCAATCTTTGTAAGTGCACAAACCATATGTGTAATATACACATAGGTTCATAGTTTCATTGGTAAGTAGTAGGCTAGCTGCCCTTGCAGGTGATTTTAAGCCAAACTAATTTCCCTTTTTGTACTTGAATTAACCTATCCCAAACTGGCCTTATCCATCCCGTGGGCAATAATTATATATTACCCTTAGTGAGAATAACTGTGATTATACCACATATAATTTGAGGGAACCCATACATGAGGTAAAGTATATAGGAGCTGCCTCTGTTTTAGTAGTCCTGGGGTAAATTTTCTGTTTACCATCTATAGATCCAAGATGCATTTGGACATGAACAGCGATGAATGTTGTTTTATGTGGTTGCAGGAGCCTATTCCAGAGGACCTGTATCATCTGCAAGATATACATTTTCCTCCAAACCATTCTGCTGATGTTGCAGAAGAAGTTTAGATCCCTAGACTGAGTATTTCTGATGCAATTTGAATTGATGTGCAGTAAATCCATCAGTATTGGGTCAGAAGAGGCTTTCTATGCCAGGCACAGGTCGCATCTTAGCAGTCTGTAGGATACACAGTATACTGACATGGCTTTGAGTTGGTCCATGTGAGATATATTGTTTAGGCCTTGTATCTTTTTAGTAAGGTATCTCTGTGGGTGTTTCAGTTGTTTCATGTGTCTGGACATACACATGCCAAAGGGGGGCATTATACTCAATGATTGGCCTAATGAGGGCTGAGCAAAGGGGGGCAATGACATTCCTAGATCTAGTCACAATATCTTTGTTTATAAGCTGTGCAGTATCAAAGGACTTTCTTATGACGATGGACACATGTTGGTCAAAAGTTAGGTCACTGTCCACATAAGTTCTCAAATCCACAACAACTTGCTCATCTCTTGGTTAATTACCTACCTACTCATACGTGATGCATTGGCAAGCTTCAAATCCCCACCAAAGCTAGTTAACTCAACTGAACATGGAGAAACACACACCACCACACCATACCAGTGTGTAAATAGCTGCGCGCACACACACACACACACACATACACACACACACACATATATATATATATATATATATATATATATATATATATATATGTATATATGTGTGTTTGTGTGTGTGTGTGTGTGTGTGTGTGTGTGTGTGTTTATATAAAAATATAAATGCCTAGACGTTTAGAATAATTTTGTCTGACAGATGTGTTCTAATTAAAACACTAAGTTGGCTGGAGCCTTCATTTTATTTCAAAGGGATGCTATTAAAGTAACAGATAACTTTATAGACCATTAAACTAGAACTCTGCTGGTGAAAAGTCAGGATAGTAGTATTACTATGACTGTTGGTTCTATTTATGTCTCCTTTTCAAATTACTCTATCTTTTTTTGCAAACAATTATTCAAGGCCTAACAAATTTGAAATCAGCATCTACCATATTAACAGTCAACTTTAACTCCCCTCCAAATTATAAACTTGGTAAATCATATCCTGTGCAAATATAAAAATACCTTATTAACGTTTTGAAGCTGGTTGCTTTAGTATACATTTAGTATAAGTGGAATCATATCCAGCTATGTATAACCCATTTTGATTAGAAAATGTTGACCATGTTACTGAATGACAAAATCAATATTCTATCTAGGTTATCCACTCAATCAGTGTTATGTTAACAGCATCCTGATGCTCAGGAAGAACCGACAAACTAATTATAACTTCAACCAAAAAAATTTGTAGTGCATGGAGCATGGTGATTATGGTCCGATATTCAGAAAAAGACACATCAGTTAAGAGCCAGAGTGGTGCAAGACCTGACCTTAACAATTGTTAAGCACCCCCTGCTTAAGTTGTTAAGGCCAGGTCTGGTTCTCAGTAGTAAAATCTGCTAGTACTGACCAGCAAATAGTGCCAGAAATAAAAGATTTGTTTCTGGCTGCTGTCTGTGCTGATAGTGTATCCCCAACTTCCTGTTAAAAACAAAGTTGCTAGAATAACAGATTGTGTGTTCGCCTGCTTTTTCTGACATATACAAAGCCTGAAAATTAAACGTATGTCATTATTTTAGTAATGCAATCCTCAGTAATTTGTCTCAAAACCATGGACTTTATGAGAAACAGGCTAAATATATGAGGCAAAAATCTGGATACTCTGCAAAAGTCTGGACAGTTGAGAGACATGGCAAGGTGAGTTTAAATAAAAGAGATGTTGTTACAAAGTGCTCCTGACAGCACTTGTTAAGTTCTTTATGGCTTATAAAGCTGGCAAAACACCTTTTTTTTTTTACTTTAAGTAGCAGCACATGGAGCAGATAAAATCTCCTTGCACCACAAATAATTACGATTGGTCTCCGATCCTAACATTATTATGTGTTCTTGACATGTATGCCCAGAAATTCTTGGCGTCCATGTCTCGAACACATAAGTCAGTTAAGTGGTGATCTGATCATAATCCTGTATGTTAAACACAAGCAAAACATTTTGAATCATATAACCAGCTTTTGGTGGTGTTGGGGGTTAAATGGAGATCAACTAATGTTCTTTTCAATAAAGTGAGCCTCTCTTAAAGCACTCATTTCAACCATTTTATATTCTGTCTAATTTATAACAATAACATGAAAGGCAGAATAGATCTGTTGTAGCATATGTATCATCTTCTATCAGTAATGTTGAAAAAAATGTTGAAAAATATATAAAAGTTAGATTAGAAAAGAAAAGTGAATGTGTTGCTGTTTGGAAAATCAGCTAATGTGGTAAATATTTCTGAACAATCCATATGCAGATAAAGATGGCTGCCATCTGCCATTGATTTTAGGAAAAGACTAAATAAAATAATATTAAGAACATGTTAATACCCATCTTTGCGCAGACATAAATATTCTGGATCACCAGTTAAAGTACTATCAGTCTTTATGCAAGGATGAAACCTCCAGTGAAGAACTCTATATCAAACTGTCCTATAGACTTTTTTTTTCTTTTTAAACACCTTTATTGAATTATCACTTGTGACATAGGCACGTTTACATTTATATAAAAGTAATCAAACTGTATTAACAAGTTAAAATTAACAAGTATATTGCTATATATCATATAACCTAAGCAACCTTACATAAATTGTTCAATTCCTTCCCCTTTGTTTTAAAAAGAAATGAGGTTTGGAACAGACCAATTTGTCCAAGGACATCTTCAGGGGGGGGGGGGATTAGATAAATAGAGTAGCAGGAATTGAGAGGATAGGGGGAGGATAGGGTTAAATAGGAATGGATGAGGTTTGGGAGGAAGTGAGGTATGGGTAGGGAGGGGCTTAAAGGATGTTATGCAAGTGTAACTGGGGTAGGAGTCACATTTTGGCATGAACTTGCTACCCGCTCTCCCTCCCTCTTTTATTAGTGGGGATGTGATTATGTGTAGTTTGGATAGGGTGGAGAAGAGGGGCAGGCTTGCCCTCTTCTGTTTCCTGTCTGGTGTTGGATGGTCAATTCAATAAGTTGAGAAAGGAAAGTGAGCGGTTACGCTGCTTGATAAGTACATAAGTAAGTGAAGGAAGCTGCTTATTGGTTGATGGTATAATGCAATAAATGGTAATGGAAGTGAGCGGGTAAGCTGCTTCATAAGTAAGTGAGTAGAGGTATGGATGCTACTGGCTGATCAGGATAAGCAAGTTTACGCTGCCCTGTCCTATGATAATGTTACATGGATGTTATTCCACCTGTATCATATTTGGTTGAAATGAATGAATATTGGTTAACATTTATGTTTATGGAAATTTAATAAAGGCCGTCAAATGTCATTTGGTGTGATGTGTTTCTTGATGGAGACTGGGACAAACATCTTTATTAAACCACCATTTACAACATAAGCAATGATACATTTACATAACTGAAAACATACCACACTGACACAGTCCTAGTTGCAAACATTTTACATCACAAACCATACTGACACGTGCCCATTTGTAAACATTATACATCACTATAATCTACACAATTATTTTGTCAAACATTACAATGCTCATTTAAGTCCTGCCTTCTCAGTTTCAACCTTAACAATATTAAACATATAATTAACACATTAGCCTTAAATAAAGCTCAGACCAAACTCCTTATAAACAAAGTTTATATATCCTTGTTTGATCACTTAGTTTCGTATTTACTAAAACTGACACATCTTCATGATATTTTTATAAATTAGACAGAGAATATAAAACCGCTGAAATGAGTGCTTCAAGAGAATCAGACTTTATTGAAAAGTGTGTTATGAAAAAGGAAACAATCCAGACAAATGTTTCTCAAAAACTTTTAAAAATTAAAGACCTTCAATTCACACTGAGTTACATGTCTGTTGTCCTTCTTAATACCAATTATAAAACTTGTGCAAAATTAACAAATAGCTATAATCATGGCAGTCTTATCACAGTTTAACTTTACCTATGTACCAGGCAGAGATACATTAGTATAGGCAACCACATCTTATGGTCAATTATAATACACTTCAGTCAAGAATATTCTGGTGTAGATTTAACCTTCATAGTAATACACACGAAAAGCATTTGAGATGCAACACCCTCAATTTATATTCAAAACCTGGTAAAGTTTAACATTCAAGATCCAATAATGAATTCAAGTACAGCTTTATTTCAGAGCACAATATTCTTAATTTCAGTAAATTGCTTGTGCTTAAAATTAGCATTGTAGAAAACCTGGATCAGACACGACTATCATTTGCCTTATACATTTTAGCTATAGAGACTTGCTATTAACTTACTATAAATGCACTGTTAATCCTGAAGATGACTTTTTACTTCTCTTTCAGATATGTCTGTATGAAGCATGTTGTCTATAGCTGAAAATGGACAACTTGTAGAATCAATTTTAGTAAAACATGAATGATAATACTTAAAAATTAAATTCTGAATTCCATTCAAACATTAAAGGGAAGCTAGCCTAGTACTTGCCTATGAACCTATGAACTTATCAAAACCATAACATTTTTGGGCTGGCATGATCACAAATATTTATTTCTGTCACTGGATGTTCAGGCCACTATGTAAATGAGTAGGCACTATTAAAATGATCATTAAGAGACATATTTTTAAAAATGAAACTACTTTCAGAATTTTTCTCTTTCCCTCTCTCTCTTTAACAAGAACTCTTTAGTTCCAAGTGGAGCTGAATGGTACAACAACCTCAAAAGGATCATCAGGGAATGAATCTGGTGGAAAGGTTAATCAAGGACAATGTGTTCTGTGCTTAATTTGGGCAGCTCAAAATTGGGGCTCACTGTGCTTGATAGAGTTCTATATGCAATTCCTTAATATTTTATCACTATGTATATTTGTTATGCCAAACTTCAATTACAGTTCATTATTTCTAAACAAAATGGGTTACCAGACCTTTTGCAATGCTGGACATTTTCCACTGTCAGGTTTCAAGGATCACACAAACAATCCAATGCACCTTTCTTCAATAAAATGCAAGCAACTGGTTAATCCTTTTCATTTTATTCTGCTCGCAATCTTCTAATACTAGCATGGACTCCAACTCTAAATCCCGATTAAATTAATATCTTTAATCCAACTACCAGCTTCTTAAGTCCAAACAGTTTAACCACTGACCAGCACAAAACTAGGGATCTTCTTAACACACATTTTTAGCATATCTTAATGTCATGACATCTATTATGAAGACTTTCAGAAGAAGCTTTAATTAAATTCATTCACATATGGAACAGAAAGTACCTTTGAAAAATTTATTTCTCAGGTTTTATAGTGTGCAAGGAAGTAATCAAGCTCACTTAGGTTCCTTCTTAGGAAAATGGTATAATGAATCAACATTTGAATTGTCTTCTCTAACATTGCTCCAGATCTGGAATTCAAATAAGAAAACAGTTTGGTTGTTCACTAAGAAACTTAGCTATCTAAAGAAAATATTTTGTTATGCCTTTCCACACAGCTTCCTTGGATTTTCTACACTAAATCATCCACTTTGAAGTAATCCATAATTTCAGTTTCTCTTTCTTTAACTTCTCCATTATTAATCTTATTTCTACTTTCCCCCTTTATTTTCTTATTTTTTGTGTTTTGAAATTTTCCATATGTGGGTGCCTTTCTCTGTATTTCTCTTCAAATATATTTGGTGCTGCTTTTTTGTATTGGTAATTTTGCTTTTTCCTTTGCATAAATATTGCACCACATCAAATCTTTTTCTTTCCCATGCCCAGATATCATCTTCAGATGTCTCCCACTCTACCTGTTTCTCCTTAATTTGGGGACAAAGTGTTCCATCATGCTTGTGACATTGCCCGTGTTTCATTTTCTTCACTAAATTCTTCACTTTGCAGGTATTCCATAACTTCACTTTCTGTTTGACTTCCACCTTACTAATCCTCTGTTTTGCATTCCACCTTTGTTTTCTAATTTTTTGGATTGTGAAATTTTCCAAATCTGAGTGCCTTTGCCTGCATTTCTCTTCAAATATCTTTGAAGCTGCTTTTTTGTATTGATTAGTTTTGCTTTCACCTTTGCATAAATATTGGACCATATTAGATCTTTTTCTTTGCCATGTCCATGTTTGTTTTTTATGACTTTCAAAAATCTCTGGGTTTTGTTCTTTATATTTTCACACTTCTGTCACTTCCTTTTCCAGGTGTCTCAAAGTTTCTTTGTCTTTGTAATGTTTTTCCTGGATATGTTGTATTAATGAACATGTATTTGCATTTTAAGTTTTTGACAATTTTTCTTTTGCAAGTATTTTTCTTAACTCTAATGTCTCTCTTAATCTTTCTGACTACTTTCTAGCTGGAATTTCTCAGCTTCTTGCATAAAAGCAACAATACATAATTTCTTCTTAATAGCCCACTCTGTCATCTTTCTAGCTCTTTTTTGACCTATCAGTTTTTGTGATTTTTGCGGACTATTATTTCCTTATACAACAGTGGCATCATCCTGTGAGCATGGCCTAACTTCACTGTAGTAATGTTTCCATTTCTTGATGATTCTACACTGCCGTTTTTCTAGTTCTGTCACTAGTGTACACACCAGGATCCTGGGACTTGTGCACCCAGCTGTCTTTTTATTTTTAACCTACTTCTTTCCATGATATATGCTATATAAGAGACAGTCTATATATCAATGTCGTCTTGGTGAGATTTTGTGAAACTAGGGTCCACCACTTAAAGGTACTCAACAAGACTTGAGGATGAATTCAGTTTCAGCAATGCTGATCATCTTTTTCTGGCTGATTTCATCACGTTTCCATTCTGTCCATTTTGGAGCTGGGAGAGTTTATTTATGATAACTGAGTATAGGATGATAAATGCCTTTGTGAGATCCAGATATGCAGTGTGCACTGATTTGCCCTCATCCAATGCCTCAGTGACTTTTTCAAAGAAAATAACCAGATTAAGTAGGCAGGACCTGCCCTTCACAAATCCGAATTGTGTTGGGTGAAGAGTCTTTAGGTTACATATATCCTTATTTATGAGTTCCACAATGAACATTTCCATAACCTTGCAGATTAAACTTGTCTCTAGTTACCTGGGTTCATTAAAACCCCACTTTTATGTAAGGGAATGTCTGATGCTGTCTTCCATTCCACTTCCACAAAGCCTGTGTAAGGGGTCATCCTTGTATATAGTTATCAAATTTCTGCTTTATACTTGTCTTTGTACATTATCATATACTTGCTTATGTGCCTTTTCTTCTTCTTCTTTCGGCTTTTCCCAGTTAGGGGTCGCCACAGCGGATCACCTGTCCTCATGATTGACAGTGGAGTTTTACAGTGTCGAGTTGCCAGCCTGGTGCCCAACCTTCCACAGAAGGCACACACATGCATGCACTCACTCCTAGGGCCAATTTAGAGTGTCCAATCCACCTACAGCATGTCTTTGGGATGTGGGAGGAAACTGGAGCACCCGGAGGAAACCCACGAGACCAGAGGGAGGACATGCAGACTCCGCACAGAAGGCACCCCAGCCGAGGATCGAACTGGAGAACCTCTTGCTGTGAGGCAGCAATGCTAACTGCTGCATGTGCCTTTTATATTTTATTATATTCAACTGTTTTATAGCCCACCCCTTCATTTTGTTATGAGCAGGTCATGTCTGAAAAGGGGCCACAGTGCTTCAGATCACCTACCTGTTAGGTAAATAAGATTCCTCATTAACATCTTTCAGATTAGTTGCAAAACCTGATAGACTCTTTACAATCTGACGAATTATGCTGTTGGATTTAAGTCAGCTCACATCATTTGTATAGGCAAAATTTTTATTTTAATTGATTAAGGATAAGAGCTTTAACAGTTTGTTGCTTTTTGCTTTCACACTTTCAGTATTGTGTTTTGACAAAAGAATCAAGTGTTTAGCTATCACTTGGAAAGTATTTTTAAAGAAATAAAAATGTGAGAAAATAATTAGTTTAACATTAGTGATTTATAAAAAAATGCAATTTTTTTACATGGATCTGGGTCTGATGGAGTTGAATTCTTCATTCTTATCCAAGTAATTTATTAATGGAAGGAATTCTTATTTTTGTTATTATGGTGACAAGTAAATCAATAGGCAGTATTTGTTATTGAGACTGGGTGTATTTAGAATATTTAGGATACAATGTTAAGTGAAATGGTACAAGGTTCCTGGGAGGGGGCATTTCCAGAGACACATATAACATGATCATACTGTGAGAAAGGTAGTGGGGGTATGTGTAGCATGCAAATGACTGCATAATGTCATGTAAATGAGTGACAATATGCAATAGAAACTTAGCACATATGCAAATGACAAAATAAAACAGGTATGGTAATTCAGATATGTTTAAATATAGCCTTAGGAGGTACAGTGCTCATTCATTGTTAACTCCAGGATTTTTAGGTTTACAGGATCTTTGCTCATGCTAATATGCTAGGAACAGGAGTTGCTATACCTGAACAAGCATTAATGCCGACTCTTGGAGCTAGTGCTGTAACATTTTCTGTTTCTACACTCCACAGTGCAGATGGTTCTATCAGCAGCTAACATTCCATCACCTCCATGACTAGGACATTGTTGGCAGTTACAAGGCAAATGGAGACACCATCCAGCAGTTAGTGTCCATGTGTCAACCACAAATGGAATCAAGAGGATGCATGGAGAGCTAATCCCTGTGGGCATGAAGGTTTGTTTAGGTTTAACCATCCTCACTATGAGGACCTTTCAGCATTTGACAAAGACATGTTTGGAATTTTGCAGGAATTAGTCTTGCGGATCTTATTCCATTTCCTTGACATGCTGCCTTAACATGTGGAGGAGCATATATGGTTTTTGCAGACAGCAGAGGATGGAACCAACACTTTGCAAGCATTTTACATCATACCATCTTTCTCTGAGGTCTCCAGGAACTATTGGTTGCAGCTACATTACCATCAAATATCACCTACTCCACATAGTGTCTGTTACATTGACTGGAAAAGATTCTTGTCCATCAGCTTACAGGTGGTGTGCAGTTCACAGAGTATTATAAACAACATGTCTGTACAAAACCCAGGCAGTTCCCATAATTCTGACATATGGCAGGTATGGATTGTACTTGGCTGCTGGCTTGTAGGCTCCCCATTGAGATCACATGGTATTTTGATGGTGCTGTGATTGTGAATCACTTATGATTTATAAGGGGGATAGTTTGCATATGCACCACAAATGGTGTGCAATGCCATATACAAGGTCTTGCCCCGCTGTGTACATCTGTTGGTAAATTGTCCAGGCACTTTGGTATGCGTGTATACTATATACCAGCCATGTTCCTCTCCACAGAAATGCTTAAGTATAGCGCACCTAAGTTTTACATGCAAGTACTTTGCATTGTCTATGTATTTTGTTAGTATGCATGAATTAGTTAAGTTCTAGTGATGGCTGGCACTGAGACAAGTGTTGTTGGCACTGTGGTCTAAAAATGAAATGTATTACAATATAATTATGGGTTCTATATATAGAAAGCAGCATGATAATATTATTGCATTACTATTATTAATAATAATAATGTTGTATGTCATGCACTGTTAAACATCAAAAATAAAATTAACTGCAGACTGACAATCCTTGTCAGAAGTGTGGCATATTGAAAAGAATTACAGACATTTATGGAAAAAGTGATGACCTCTTGGACAATTTTGAAGATTTATTAGATGGTTTTGGATATTTTCCAGATATTCATCCCTTCTGGTCATAAAATGTGGGTATCAGGTGAAATGGTCAGGATGTGAACATACATTTTCATTGCCGTGGTTACTGGGTTTACAGGTAGGTTGCTTTGTACTACATGAGAACCTCGGAGTAGAGATGCTCCTTCTCTGGATCAAGAGGAGCCAGCTTAAGCTGTTTGGGCATCTTATAAGGAAAGTATGGGGGGTGAGACCCTGGAGCCTGGGAGCCACAGTAATGAGTAAGTAATGGGGTTTCAGGATATGGGACACACCACTGAGCCCTTGGCATTGGGGTACATTTTACTTAAGGGCAACCTTGGATGTAGAAAAATAGTTTTACAAACATCCATCTAATTAACCAGTCCAAAGTAAAAGTAGTGTATTAAAAGGTGATCTAAGTGTGATGCTGATGCCATTAACAGTGGTCCAGATTAAGGGAAATGATAACAGAAGCGTGACTACATAAGTCTTGTTGTGCTGTAGGAGTTGGTGTGGGGAGGACTGTTGCAAGAAGAGTGGATTGGACCCTTCAAAATCTCTCCACAGATGTTGCCATACATTGAACTGCAGTTATGAGAAAAGTATACCTGTGCTTTTAGGGTACATGTAGATGTGAAACAAGCTGCAGCAGGTAGTCCATGTTGCTTCTGTGTAATGAAAGTTAAAAGAATTTGGCCATGGACTGAAATATAAACAGTTGAAGGTAAAAAAGTCTGACCATGGATTTTCACCTTACAAAGGTGTGCAGCAATCAGCATTAAAATACTTTTCTAGCACAGAAATGTGAAGTATCTGGTAAAATTATAATTAATGTTACAAGCACAAAAGCAATACTATAGAGCCGCAAATGTTCATATTCAACTTAAGTCATGTTTTGATACACTAGATGTGAAAGGAGGTCTTGTTTTACTGATTCCACATTTCTATAAAGGCCTAGCCAAAACTTAATGAAAAATATATAGCTAAATTTGGACTAGATAATGTAACCAAATGCCAGAGTGGTATACAGCTGTTATTTCATGCTAACTTCTTACAGCTTTTGATGGATATATACTCAGAGAAAAGACTGATTTACATTTCATATTTATCTGATTTACATTTCGGATTTATCTTTGATGCTAGCAAGCCGCAGTGGTGCAGCGGTAGCATTGTCACCTCACAGCAAGAGGTTCTCCCGTTCGATTCTCGGCTGGAGTGTCTTCTGTGTGGAGTCTGCATGTCCTCCCCGTGGTTGAGTGGCGTTCGAAAAACATGCGTGAATAGGTGTGTCTTCGTTAAAGGTTGGGCATCGGGCTGGCACCTCGGCACCGTAAAAATTGACTGCCAATCATTAGCGGACCGGAGTTCCGCTGTGGCGACCCCTAACCAGGAAAAGCCAAAAGAACAACAACATTTATCTTTGATGCTAGCAATATCAAAATGCCAGATTTTGATGGAATGATATCTGTGACAAAGAGGCATTGTTACTGTGAATTATCCTATACAAAATGTTTCCTTTGTACAGATATGTTTAATAACATTTCTTTTGAGGGATAAGTACTCTTAGCTGGAGTTTGTTCCATGAATTATCTTCAGATTAGTTGCAAGACCTATTATCTATGGCATGCCTGTTCTGTGAAGCAGTGATTAGGGCTGTTTGTAGTAGACGTTCTAGAAATTATACTTAGATTAGTTGAAAGAGCTGAATCTATGGTCTCTGTGCTCTTTGAAGAAATAATCAGAGCATTATGTTGGATGTTATGCTGTAAATGTGACCTGAGTCAACAGTAGCAGGGGTGCAGCCTGAAATTTGTATTTATACTAATACCACGTACTGACAGCCCCCTACCCATCTATTATTTGAAAAATATACTCAGCCCTGAAAATGTTACTCCCGTACACTTCAGAAAAGAGACACAATATTGTCAACCATTGTCAGTTATAACTATAAAAATACTATTTTAGAGGTACATAACCTGTCAGGTAAGTATGTTTTATATAGTTCTGTATAGCGGATACTAAATTTTGAGCTCTAAACATTCTGTTCACTTTGAGTTATCTAAGAGACACTGAGAAAATATATACTCATCTGAGTACACTGAGTGTGTGCAGTTTTTGTGTTTGCAATAGCATTTTAGACATATTTTTCTATAGCAGAGTGATACTCTTTCAAAAAATACAAGGTTTTATTTTAATAGATGCTAAAACAAAGCTCTTCAAGAACAAATCCACCCAAATATCAGTTTTTCCAGATCACAAAGTGCTTTCCATTCTCTTTTGCCCATCCCTCTCCAAGAGTGATGTTAAAGAAAACATGATTTAAGTATTGTTTTCTTCCTGGAGTTAAGTCTGTAGTTTCTCTGTACACCACATTGAGCTTTTGTGAAATCTTGAGTTATTTTCTTTTTGGTTGTCAGATACCATGTACACTTAGACAACGATATCTCAGACTTTTAAAACCTTAAGAATTAATTAGAAAGGTGACTGATTCTAGCCACATGTTCAATAAAATGTCTTAAACTAGGTATCCATATGTGTGTACATTATAAGTACCAGCTTTAAACTAAAGCTAGGAAATACTGCTTTGACCACTGTTATAACTGAAAAAAACATGAAACCACCCTTTCAAGCATAACACTGGAATGTACCTTAAAATGCTATGTATAAGAGATGGCTACTAACAAGCAATAAAGAGTATTATCGTAAAAGCCAAAACTGCTCTTGCCTTAGATATTCAAAAAGTAAGAAATGACAGTACTGTTATTTAGTAGAGACAGAACCACACTAAACCTTCAGTGAACTCTGTATCCCATAACATTTCATTAAGAATGCAAAAACCTTGGCTGTAACATGAAATTACTTCAGTGTGGTGAACTTAAGTAGTTTTGGTGTATAATAAATTGGAAAATAATAATCAATTATGCTGATGCAGAAGTACTAGTACTGCAAAAAAGAGTAATACATAATTAAACATATGCCTATTTAGGCTTTGTGTGTGCTTATCTTGAGCAAATGTCCATCATCTAAACTATGGCATTTCAAATCAGGCTCCTTTCCATACTTTCTACTTGGAATTGCTGCAGCATTTGTTTGCTACTCAGATTATGAGAGTTCAGTGCTGGTTAACAAGCCCAGGAAGGTAAGAGAGGGGATCAGTGCTTCTTAAGTAAACTCTGTTTAATTACAACTGCTTCTGTTTTACCAGTAGGTCTCTCAGCTCTTTCATCTCTTTGTTTTTTGTTTATTTATTTGTGAATTTTGTAATTCCACTGTTACACTAGAAAAGCCTGATTCGCTATGGGAAGCTGAAGATTAGTGACCGTAAAACAGTACTGCTACAGCACAAGGCACATATGCAACAATTAAAACATATTCTAACTTAGCAGAAGCTTGACAATAGAGAAAAGTATAAGTACTCTGAAACAATCTCAAGTAACCCTTAGACAGCATCACATACCCAAAGAACGGTGGAAAATTTGGTAAGTTAATCTCTTTTTCACACATTATCTATGCTGCTGGCCAGTCATCAGCCTTCCCCTCTCAACCAATCTGCCCATTTTTCCCCATTATGTGGGTGAGTGTCAGCTGGATAGGGCCTACATCTGTCAAATTCCTTGCTCAAAAATTTGGGACAAAGCAAATAAAATGTGTATGTATGTGTGTGTATATATATATATATATATATATATATATATATATATATATATATATATGTTTCTAGGTTATAACATCGACAGCACACAACATCGACAACGACATCACCGACACCACATCATCGACAGTTCACAAACACGACACCGCACACACTCAACACATCATCACAACAACCAATAAACAAAACAAATTCCCTGACCAAAAACCACACACACAACACAAGCACACCTAAATCCTAACAAACAAACACTAAACCTTACATACACAACTATCCACAACCCTAACCGAAATCCTAACCCTAAGGTCCGTCACTATCGCACACTAACCTAACCTGCGCCCTAACCCTAACTCACTTAACCCACCCCTAACCCAAAAAAATTCACTACTGCACCCTTACCTAACCCGCGCCCAAACCCTAACTCACTTAACCCGCCCCTAACCCAAAAAAATTCACTACTGCACCCTTACCTAACCCGCGCCCTAACCCTAACTCACTTAACCCACCCCTACCCCTACAGACCGTCAACATCGCACACTTACCTTACTCGCACCCTAACGTCCGTCACTACCGCATACTTACACATCCTTTCCCCATGTCGGTGTTCTCCGCGTCGGTGTTTTCATCCGTCGATCCTCTGGCGTCGGTGATTTTGCTGTCGGTCTTGTCATCTGTCGATGTTGTAACCCATATATATATATATATATATATATATATATATATATATATATATATATATATATATAATGTGCATGTCCTTTGCTCACCAGTTTGTCTCACTAGACTGGTAGCCTCTTTTTAGAGATGACTTGCAATGGTATTTATACTTCTAGAGGAAATTTGACTGGGGTATCACAGAACATTCTCTACTATTTTCAATAGGTGCTGTGGAATCTTTTATATTCACCTGAGCTACTACCACTAGATGGGGACCTTGGTTTAGCATCACATCCAAATGATGACACACTCAGGAGTGAAGCATCTCAATAGTTCTGTACTGTAGTGCCAGTAATGCATCTATCTGGTGTGGGAATGGAACCCAAAGCCTTCTGCAGGAGAGGTAAGTGTGCTACCTGTTGTGCCACTGGCAATGCAAATAATTGGGGGACAAAGGCCAAAAAATCAGGGATATTTTTAAATATCATTCTAATTCACTTAAAACGTTAATAGGACAACATGTTTTGCTTCAGTGTTCATTTTCTGACCAATAAGAAGTGAAAAACTTTAATGTCTGGCAATATTGAGTGGCTGTAATCTTCACTGATTTACTAGAAAATAATTTTATCAAAGACAAGGAAAAACAGGAGGCAAACCATGGATAGTTGAGGGGGATAGAAGGACCATCTTTAAGGCAGCCATCATCAGTAGTTCATAGTTTTTTTTATGCCCTTCCTTCTGCGCATGCTCAGATACACTGAGGAAGGTAGAATGTTGAGTGGGTAAATGGTATTGGGCAGTTCCTTAATTCTACAAGGGACACATGCCAGCAAGCAGTCTGCCCACCAGCCTTAACTATGGCAGGTAGTTTCCTTAGTCTCCACCAGAAAAATGTGACCTCCTCCTGGATATGCAGCACCCTGCTCCTCAGATAGAGGTAAGTAGGCCATGACCCTTCATTTCTCTTACTCATTTCCTGACTTCTCCTTTCCAGGGCTGCTAATTGAACTCCAGTCATGTGGGATGCGGTTAGGGCTCCTTTTCTCTGCACCATAAAGACAGGCTCCTTTATGGACAGTTAAATGTTTGTACAATGTAACTGCAGTAATGCCAGCCCCAGTAATACGATTAGTAGTGCAAAGAAGTTATACTCAGAACAGTAAGTACTGTTGCATTGAAAAGTACATATACAAATGTGTAGTATAGCTACAGATTCATGACAAACTGCTAGAATTCTTTACTAGATCAGTTCCAAACCATTCCATTTTATTACTAGACTAACACAAAATACTTTAATCCAACCCAGAATATCTATTTGACTTTAATTTTGTTTATAGGATAAACAGGTATGGTGCCTAGTGACAAATGCTTCCTTTCAAGGGTAATCTGAGAACACTGGACTGATTTTGTGATTTACTCAGAATCGCATGCCATGCAGGTTGAGGCTGTTGGTCTCAAACCTAGGATTAAATGGCAAAGTTCATTAGGAGTCCATAGTCTAAACTAGCTGTACTGTACTGTACTGTTAAGTCATTGTCTAGATGATACCTTATAGTCCTTGTTTTTGGAAACTTTTAGAATGCTTGGGGTAGGGCAGACGCCACAAGTTTGTGTTTGTTTCAGTATAGATGCGTCTCAGTCCTTGTGGCTCTGTGGAGTAGACAATGCATGAGAAGAAGATGCACTTCTGCATAATAAAAACATTTCAGCTAATCTTAGATGCCCTAAATAGGATGCCACTCCATTGAATGCCTCCCCCCACGACAACTTAAAGGAATGCCAGCTCACCTAACAGCATATCTTTGGGATGTGGGAGGCAGCAGGACCACTTAGCAGAAACACAAGAAGAAACATAGAGTACAGACTCCACACAGAAGGTGAATGGAGCTGAACTGGCCAACTGCGAGGTAGCAGCACAGACCAATGTACCACTGTGCCACTTATCGGTATTCATGCAGCACCAACCAATGTACCACTGTGCCACTTGTCGATATTCATGCAGCACAAACCAATGTACCACTGTCCCACTTATCATTATTCATGCAGCACAAACCAATGTACAACTGTGCCACTCATCAGTATTCATGCAGCACAAACCAATGTACCACTGTACCACTCATTAGTATTCATGCAGCACAAACTAATGCACCACTGTGCCACTCATCAGTACTCATGCAGCACAAACTAATGTACCACTGTGCCATTTGTCAGTATTCATGCAGCACAAACCAATGTACCACTATGCCACTCATCAGTATTCATGTAGCAGAAATCAATGTACTACTGTACCACTTGTCAGTATTCATGCAGCACAAACCAATATAACATTGTGCCACTTGTCAGTATTTACGTTTTAAAATTATATTTACACATCAACTGCAAAATGATTTAAGATTTCAGAAACAGGGCAAGAGGCAAACCCATACTATCTCAAATGAAGAAGCTACTTTTTCTTTGAACACTTTCTAAAGCTTTGTTATATCAGCTGCATTGCAAAGATTATATATCTTTCTTGGACACATTTCTTTTTTTAGGGGAACAAAGGTCTTGAATGCCTTGCATTAGACTAACTGGGTCAAGAACTTAATAATTAGTAGAAGTTTGAAAACCTGACAGTGGAGTAAGTTGAAGCAAAACATAATCAAGTTAGAAATCACTGTAATTGCCAAGTCAAAACAGACCTCTGTCTTAGGGGTCAGCAGTAAGTACACAGTCAGCCTTCCCATACATGTCTGAATTCAGCTAACAGCAAAAGCTAGGTCTTAGCTTTAAGCATATAAAAGAATGTGGCTGTTTTCATGGACTCTTTCTAAGTAATAATTACAGTAGGTAACAATAAACGGTTCAGGATTAGAGACCTCTCAGGGTAAGCAAGGGACAAGTCATTTATTAGTGTGTGTATATGTTGGGGGGGGGCACTGATGTGAAGATCGATGGGGATTAATTCTTGGCTGGCACTGGCAGGGAGGTCTCGTATAGTTCTGTCTGACTGTACTAGATGACGTGGGGAGAACAGTGTGTGTGTGGCCCAAGGCTAAGCAATCTCATAAACAACTGAAAAACAATATAGCGTAGGCAGGAGGTACAGAAGCAGTAGTGATCTGCTGCTGACAGCAAAGAAGGGGGCGTCCTACTGAGCTTCTTCTGCCTTCAGTTTTGCAAACACAATGCCATAACTTGGCTCCCCATCTGCCCCTAGACAACACGTCTTTGAACATTATGCCATGTGTTAATTTGTGTCCCCCTCACAGTACAAGAAGAGCAGAACAAAAAAAAAGAAACCTCCTGATTGCATAGCACCTCATTTGCCTAACAAGAAAAACAGCTCTGAAGTTTCTTTCTAACTTAATGATAATCATTTGTCCAAAGTTAAGAATTTTATCATTTAAAATTTATTCTGGCACCTTGGACATGGAGGTTTAAAAACAATATTGTTTGAGGATACACAATCATGTCTTTTTCTATGTTTCTGTGTGGATGTGTTCTAATTCATATTTGTGGGGCAAAACTAATTTCAGGTACAAGCAAGCCTAATGCTTGGCATAAGGCACAAGAATATGATGAAATGTGTTGCCAAAACGTAGACTGGATAATCCTAATCTGTGTAAACTATATGAATTTAAAGGAAGTTCATATCATGAAATCTAGCATTACTGTCTCCTCTGCAAAAACACAAAAGTGCAACTGTTTACATTTAAAATAAATGCTGTGCTTATGGAAACATAAAGAATACATCTTTTTTTTTTGCTTATAGCCTATTAAGTAGTGTAATATTTGAATGAGCTACAGTACTTGGACCTGGGTTTGATTCCCACAACCTTTGCTTGTAAAATGTCTTTTGAGCAAGTCATTAAAGCAGAACAAATTTCATCATTCACCTATTAAGAACAGGCATTACATATGGATGAAGTTAAACAGGTTTACAAAGGATGCTTTAGTCAATGAATCAAAGCAGCACCTGAACAAACATTGCACCTGTGAAAAGTAGCATTCACATACAGTGTGTGCTGTCACTGTTTACTTAAATTATTTAGTATAGTCTGGATTGTTACTAACCTTTCCTAACCACGCTGTTCCCAGCATTAACTGGCTGGTAGTATTCAATGTTGCAGCCTATTTTACTAATTCTGTAGTTGTAGTGTGTGTGTTACTATATTGACCTGTAAATTATCATTCTTATAGTAGTAGTTATTGAATGAAGAAAGCAGTTGCCTTTAAATAACATTTGAAATATTATTTCCACAAAAGAACCCACTTTTAAATGGACTTGCCTTGTTTCCTTCTTTCTTCTTAAACCTGGAATTAAAGCTTAAATCAGTTCACCTCTGTGGTTATGACTTCAGTAAATAAACAAATGAAACTTGATGATATTGACGTGGCTTAAAATCTTCTACCTTACTATCCATTGTTTGGAAATTATTTTGTCCTGCCTGCCACAGCAGCTACATCTAAACCTTATTAATTCCATTTATCTGCAACAGATTTGGTAAGGGAAGTGGTACGCACATCTGTGATGCAGAGACATTAAGAACTCAGATTCTTCTATCACTCTTCTAGCCAACACCGAAAACACTACTGTAGAGGTGACTGTCTTCATATAGGAGAAAAAAACATGCTACTGTATAAAGACCTTTATTACAGAAAGGATGACATGAATACAAATAAAAGGCACGATGAACAGGTACAAGAAACCAACACTGTAGAAAAAATGCTGAAATAGAATTTTTTTAGCTCTATCATCCATGATGAAGGACTTCATCATTAGAACTGGAAGTCTTTTATCATGGATGATAGCTCTAAAAATATTCTATTTCATGATATCTTGTTTTTTCTACAGAAGAGATGACATACAGAGAAATATAAGATAGTAATACTAAACTGGGAAGACTTCACTACAGTGCCTTGTACTGTAATACAGGAGCTTAGAATTGTTAAACACAATGTCCAGGGCTGGATTATAGACATATTGAAGGATGGCTACACTGCAAAGGGACAGTCTGGGAGAGTTAGTAATGAGGGGCATGATACAGGAACAGGCAATGGTAAGAGCTGTGATGGAGAATCTGGGAAGGGCGGTAGCACATGAAACTGTATTACAGGGCAGGAAGGGGTGAGCTGAGCAGTAGCACATGGAGCTGTGATACAGGAGAACAGAAGGCTGAGCAGTAGCAAGACAGCTTTGTATGAACACAGAAGAGTGAACTGTAGCACGGGGGCCTGAGATACAGCAGCACAGGAGAGTGAGTGGTAACACAATGGGCTGTGATGGAGGACAGGGAAGTATGAGTTGTAGCACAGACAGCTGTGATACAGGAACAAGGAAGGGTGAGCTGTGGTACATGTTGTTGTGATACAGGACAGAGAAGGGTGAACTGTACCCAAGAATGATGTGATGCAGGACTGCAGAAAGGTGAGCTGTAGCACATGGAGCTGAAATGCAGGACAGAGAAGGGTGAGCTATGTTGCAGGAACGCACATGGAGCTGTGATACAGGATGGCAAAGGGTGAGCTACAGCACTGAGGGCTGTGATATAGGCATAGGAATGTATGAGCTTTAGCATACAGGACTGTGACACAGACGCATGGAAGGGTGAGCTATAGCACACAGAGCCATGTACAACAGTAGAGTATAATGGACTGCATTAAACAGGGCTGTGATACAGGAACAGGGAAATCTGAGGTGTAGCATTCAGTGCTATTAAACAGGAAAGACTGTGCTACAGAACACAGCTGTAATATTGGAGTTTGTTAGAATGTGTTTGCCCCACACAAGGCTGTAAGCAGAAGGGAAGAATGGTGAATTGCAATATAATGGACAAGAACAGGGAAGGGTGGAGCGCAGAGCACAGAACTGCTAAACAAATGTAGTGTAGAAAGAAACTACAGTATATGATGCAGAATGATGGTAAGTGCTACAATTTACAAAGCTGTACTACAGGTGTAGGAAGTCTAGGCTACAGCGTACAGAACTGTAACACAGGAAATGGTAAACTACAGTACACAGGGCTACGAGATACAAGGCACAACTCAAGTATGTACTATTATGTGAAACAGTACAGTGAGCTATAATACATGAATGTTGTAGAGTGGATTGCACTAAGCAGTGCTATAATGCCAATAAGGCAAAATAGATATTTGTATTTAAATGTGCAATGCATGCACAAGTAGGTAGCTATATAATACAGGACTGTGGAAAGCTGGGCTACAGTATGCACCTCTGTAATAGGCCAGCATAAATAAGTGGGTTACACCGTACGGATCTGTACTACTACTACTACCACTACTACTACTACTACTACTACTACTACTACTACTACTACTACTACTACCACTACTACTACTACTACCACTACTACTACCACTACTACTACTACTACTACTACTACTACTACTACCACCACTACTACTACTACCACTACTACTACTACTACTACTACTACTACCACTACTACTACTACTACTACTACCACTACTACTACTACTACTACTACTACTACCACCACTACTACTACCACCACTACTACTACTACTACTACTACTACTACTACTACTACTACTACTACCACCACTACTACTACTACTACCACTACTACTACCACTACTACTACTACTACCACTACTACTACCACTACTACTACTACTACCACTACTACTACTACTACTACTACTACTACTACTACATGTGCTTGGAAAGGCAGACTACACTATTTTGGACTGTAGAAAAGACCATAGTTTGGGTTGGTTGCACCATACAGGGTTGCAATACAAATGAGGTGAAGATGCCCTGCATTCCTAGGTCTGTAATACAAGCATGGCAGTTAATGAGCTGTAGTATATAGCTGTGTGCTACAACAGCACAGAAGGTTGATTTTGTAGAACAAGCCTAATGAAGATTGTGTTGCCTCACATATACTGTAATGCAGAAATAGTTAAGGATGATCTACAGTACAGCAAAGGCTGCGCTTATCAGTACTGAATGGTGACCAAAAGTGCAATAAAGGCTGTACTTAAGCAGTAGTGAAGGGTGACTTATAGTACAACAAAGGCTGTGCTCATCAGTGATGAAGGATGAAGGCATGTTTATCAGTAATGAAGGGTAACCTACAGTACAACAAAGGCATTACTTATCAGTAGTAAGGTGTGACCTAAAGTACAACAAATGCCATGCTCATCAGTAATGAAGTGTGGCCCACAGTATAGTGAAGGCCATATTAATCAGTAATGAAACATGGTCCATCATGTTTTATTTTATTTTATATTTGTTTACTGGGGTAGTGCACTGATTTCAATGGACCCTTTGCTGGCACAATATAGTGAAGGCCATTTTTATCAGTAATGTAGGGTGATCTACATTATAATGAATGCTGTGCTTATCACTAATGATGGATGATCTACAGTTCAGCAAAAGCTATGCTTATCAATAATGGAGGGTATCCTAGACTACAACAAAGGTTATACTTAACATTAATGCATGGTGACCTACAGAATAATGAAGGATGTGTATATCAGTATAGAAGGGTGATTTATAGT
>NC_056741.1:1304651522-1304684022 GCF_019279795.1 Protopterus annectens | reverse complement strand
TTGCCTTGGCATGAATTTTCAGAAGAGTATGAAATCTGAAGCTAAAATGGCTGTCATTATGTTCTGGCTTCAGTCCTCAATGATTTGCAGTGGTTTGCCCGAAAATTACAATTTTATGAGGAAAAGACCAAAAATATTAGGTAAATATCTGGACATTCTGCAAAAATCTCAACAGTTGAGAGGTATGCTGTGGAATAATGCATCTATGTAAAAAGTATCTCTGAAAAAGCAAATGGTTTTCTGGTGTATTTCTGGCGCATACATCACATTAAAAAAAAAGATGACGAGTAGAATTAATTACATATATTCTGAGGAAATTGTGACTTGGGTGGGCTGGAGTAATGAACGTAAGCTAGCTGTGGCATTGTGGTCAGCATTTTTGAAAAAACAGACATTTTTATTGCAAATGACACTCCTGTTAACAAAACTGCCATGTGCCTTTTAAATATAATAGGTATCTTTACAAATGCTTTACTACAGAAGTAATTTTTAGCCACTGAAGCCCAAAGATAAGCGTTATGAGCAAATTGTGGTGGTATTGAAGAGAAATTCGGAACCCAAACCATTAATTAGCTATAAAGATTTTGTTTTAAACATTGTAATCAAAAGGTAAATTAGACTACTTGGATAAGCTTTATAAATTCACTTCTTAGTTGCATTTGCAGTGAAACTTGCCTATGTTATCACTTACAGCAAATCTTTATTTTCTAACAGCTTTTTGGATTGCCCTTTGCAAGTGCAATTGAGAAAGCATGCTGGAAGTAGTGTATATATATATTTGAAATCCAAGCTTTAAATCAAAGGAAAAAGGAAGCTATGTTATTATTGCAATACTATGAAGCACAGTCTTACCAAAGGATTTTTTAAGGAAGGGAAGCACCGTATAGATGAGGTTGAGCCATATTAAGAGACCATGTTGAAACAAAGTTATGTGTTAAAAACAAAGAGAGTTTATATGATAGTAATACAAAGTATTGCAACAGTTGAAGCTGAACTGTTCATATTTTCATTGATTAATGATAAAGAAAAATAACCCTTTACTGTTCCTTTTATAGTGAATGAGATATATAACTAAATAAGGAAGACAGACACAAGTGCTGCAGTATTTGTTATTGTTTCAAGCCGTATTTTGAAATCAGTTGATGCGGTCTACTCCATTTAAGTGGTTAAGCTAAGAACATACCGGAGAGAACTTGTGTTGGGCTACATCATAGCTAAAGTATTTTCTGAGGAACAGAAGGGTGAGTTGTTAATTGCAGTGAAGCGAGAAGGTCAAGTCCTGTGTCAGAGGATTTAGTTGCAAAAGTTTATGCTGGACTGGAAGCAGAGTAAACTGGTGGGTTAGGATGTGTAATATAAGCCAAAGTCACTTGATGGGGTCTTGAAATGCATGCTGAAGTCTCCAGAGAGGAGCTGGGTCTGTAAGTGATGTGAAAGCTAACATACTAATGAACCAGACTATTCCTCCAAAGTATTGTAAGATTAACTACTGACACTTAATATGAATGAGAGCGAGAAAAAAGGATAGACATGCTAAAGAAAGTCAACGTAATTAGTTCTGTGAAGCATCATGACAAGGCCAGTGTCTATAATTTCAGAAGTAAAAACAGATCATGTATAATCACTACACAAATTAATAGAATTAACAATAGATCAATATTAACAATATATCAATATGCTGATACTGAGTCATACTCTGACTTGGATAGAAGAGACAATGGTTTCACTGAGTGGAAGCAAAGGGTTTTCAGAAACTGATTTGACCATATCATATCATATAAGCAAGAGTTATTGGAAAATGAATCTAAGAAGTATGGAACTATAAACAAATGACTACTTATAGGCAGTGCTGCACTGTTTTCCAGGAGATTATGGCTAGCTTGCTGAAGATCCTAGCGGTGGTGGTCTGTGTAGATGATATATGGAACAGGAACATTTACTTGAGTGAGAAAGTTTTGCAGATACTCCAGCATAATTGGTTGAGATTTAAGGAGTCTAAATATGAATTTGTTAAGTAAAGAGTATATGGGATATAGGAACAGAATTTGTCATTCTTCTAAGGTCAACCCTACTAGCTATTAAGAAGGCATCCACCCCAACATGCCTGAAAGCTTTACAAGCATTTTTGGGCCTATTTAAGTGTTACAGACAATTGTTCCTGATCAAAGAATTGTGTTGGTACTATAATACAGACTGAGAGAACATGATTCCTTGCAGATGGAAGATTCAGCAATAGAATGGTATTAAAAGGTCCAAGGAACCAATGACATGTGAAAAAGTTCTTGTATGTTACAGTCTGAGATTATCACCTGTGTCAACTTGTAATACATTGCTCGGCCTATGGTATCAGAAAAGTAACTTTGTAAACAATACCTAATGGTGAGAAATAGCCAGCTGCATATGCATCTCAGACTGTTGTGCCAGCAGAAAAGAAATAATTTCATGTACAGAAGGAAGCATTAGCTTTAGTTTTCAGATTTAAAAAATCCATCAGTATTTATGGGAAGAAAATTCAGTCTGCTGATAGATTATAAACCATTAGTTTGGACCTTTTATGATTGATGCATATATTCAAAGGTGGCTATTGTTTTGTCTGGATGTTGTTATAATATTGATATTTCCCTTAACAAGAAGCACAGACTGAGCATTAGTGGTCATGACAGAGTACAAGTGCTCTGCTGGGGATTGTTTCCAAGAGATGTCCTTTAAATCCAATCTAGTAGCCCAGATGACTCTGGCTGACAGTGAGCTTTCTAAGGTATTAAAATATCTTAAGGGACATCTGCCTCATCAGGGTGATAAAGAGTTTGAAAGCATTTCACAAAAGGAGGTTTGACTTGTATTTAGATAAAGTTGTTGTCTTGTATGGTACTAGAGTGATTTACATATGCAAAGATGAGAAAACCAGGACTGGATGAGCTACATACTGGGTATCCCTGAATATTAAAAATAAACTCTGATTGCAAATGTGCCTGGTGGTCAAAACTAGATGAAAAATACAAAATATGTTAAGAGAGTTGTCATGACAACTAAAACATGTAAAGTTCCAGTGCATCCTTTGGAATTTCTGGGTGGGTGTTTGGAAATGATTAGATATTAACTTTGTCAGTCTCTTCTTGAATGCCATCCGCATGATCAGAGTGTATGCCCATTCAGAATGAATGGCTAGAAATATTCAGAATGCCCATTGGCAGCTTGTGATACTGGCTGCTGGGCTGTAGCCCCAATACAAAAGTGAAAACAAAATTAAAAAAAATGCAAAATGTATTCTTTTATGTACATTTTCTTTTATTGTACAAATCAGTAACTTTAGCATTACAGTTACCATTATCAAGGTCAGAATTCCATGTGCATGTGCGGAGTACCAAGACCACATTGGGTGTACTTAAAAGAAAAAAAAAATCAAACCGCTTAATATGTTTGATGGGCTGTTTTCAAAGGAGGCCAGTGCTTTACCTACTCCACACCAGCAATAAGGTGATTAAGTCTTATTACTGTTCTTCCAGCCTTTAGCAAATTGCTGAATTATAAGCACAAAGTGGCTGATTGGGCTACTGCATGAAGCAAGAGTGGAGCCATTTCTATTGGCTCAGGGTCTCTCAGATGACTGGATCAGACTGAGGCAGACTGAGAATGAATGTAATGGATTATTGCTGCCAGTGTTTTTTTAATGTATTTATTTATTTTAACTTACACTACATGATTCATGTATTTAGCATGTAAGAAGGTAAGTAATTCCAAGTGTGTATGCGTGTGCGGGGGGGGGGGCATAGATGCTTTCAGCTGCTTCAGTGCATCATATTTGAGTCTTTTTCTTGCATATTTTGTGTTTTTTTTTCAGAAAACGAGTAATAACAAGCCTATTATTCTAGAAACTTTCTAAGTATATAATGATAATATTTTTCCCTTATTTTGCCATTCATCCCCAATTATTTTGTAGCTTTCTCCTTAATCCCTGGGCTAAGGGGTGTGTACGTGTTTGTGTGTAGGGATGGATTGAGCAGGTTAAACAATGCATTCTAACAGCAGTGAGCCAAGCAGATACATTACTGCATAGTATGTATGTATGTGTAGTATGTATGTATGTATGTATGTATTCATTCATTCATTCGATTGCAAACTTCTGATGTTTACAGTCATAATCATAAAGTGATTGTAACTGATAGTGACATTTGTGTGTGAGTGCATGCATGTGTCTGCATGTGCGTGTGTGTGTATCTGGGTTTTTTATGTGCATGCTTGTGTGGGGGCATAGATACTCTCAAAAATCCCTGATTTCACAAACTTTTTCTGATTTTTCCTCATATTTGTTCTGTTTCTCATCTTATAATATGTGTTTTGTTTTTTTATGGAAAGTCACTGATGAGTGTAGTCATTAAATAATGATAGATGTTTGATATTCAGATTTAATAGCATTCAGAAAACATGGAAATAAAGAACACTCCAGCTGTAGCCAAAAAACAGACTCTCCAGGTGCAATACCAAAGTTTAATACCACTGGTTAAAATAAAATCACACTGTGCAAATAGAAATCTGATATAATAAAATCCAAAAACACAGTCCACAGTCAAGCGCTTTTGTCAAATAAGACTTCATCAGAACTGTGGATAAGAGCAAGCATATGTCCTAATAAAGAACACTCCCCCAATCAGAACTTCCAATTAATTATTAAAACAATTAGCAACACTGTACCCACCTCATAAAAATGCAAGCCAAACACTGTGGTAAAAGTGAAACATTAGTTGATAGAAAGAAAGCAAACAGTTTGTTATAAAGTTAGTTCTTAAAAAAACAAAATAGTCTCCTTCTTAGGCTGACTTATTTTATAGCTGTGTTGCCCTGAACTTTAATTCCAGTTTAATTGAAATATTATCATTAATACCTGGGGTAACGGTGGCATTCAAACAAAGTTGCCACCTCATTTCAGCCCTATCTATTCTGTTTTTCCAATCATCCCCCCTAAAGTCCTTAGCCACCACTTCCAAAATACCAAAAATAAATGTATGGTCAGAATTCAGTTTAATGTGTCGGTATAGTGCATTATTTTCATCCTGTTTCTTAATGCTGTAAATGTGCTCATATATCCTCCTTCTAAACCTCCACTCAGTTTTGCCCATATAAAAATCTTGACAATCCTGACAGATAGCAATATATACTACTCCTGTAGTGACACATGAACCCATGGCTAACCTTACCTCGTACTCATTAGTACCAACTTGTATGGTGGGAATTGTAATGATAAATTTACAATAATCACAGGCCCCACATTTAATGGTCCCCTTAGGAAGCTTTACAACCTGCTCAATGGGGGTGTTCTAACCAAAAATTTTAAATTGTTGTTGGTCCTGTAAGAAAAGGTAGGCCCGTTACCAACGGTCCCAAGACGTTCATCATTCCCTTTAAAAAGCACACAGTTTTTCTTGAGACTTTCCTTAATTTTGTCACTAGTCTCCCCATAAGTTAGTACCATGGAATAGGTAAAATTATCTCTCTGTAAATGGGGATCTAATACCTCTTTATTCTGGGTTACCCCCAACAATGGTTTGTATCTTGAACCCCATTCGCCAATCACTTGGTCACAAATAGGTAAAACAAACTCCAATGGATATCCCCTTACTACAAATAAATTCACCAGGGTACCCATTTCAACCTTCACAACTTCGAGGTCTGAACACATTCTTGCTATACGGACCATCTGACCCTTTACTATGTTTCTTTTCACATGTAAATGATGACTACTTTTAAACTCCAAGTAGTCATTCGAGAAAGTGGGTTTTCGATAGACTCAGGATTGAAAACATTGTTTAACCTTGTCTTTCTAAAGACACATGTCCAGGTAACTTATTTTATCCTTTCCGTAATTACCTGTAAATTTAAAATAATCACATATACTATTCACATTGTCTATAAACTCCCCGTGTTTCTCCCCTGCCTTCCAGAGGATAAAAAATATCATCCAAATATCTTAGATAAACAGTCCAAGAGTCCACAAATGGACTATATATGATATATTCCTTTTCCCAATGGTACAAAACTAGGTTGGCAAATAATGGAGCACAACTAGTGCCCATTGCCACTCCGTTGGTCTGGCGAAAGAATTCACCCCCAAAACTAAAGAAATTGTTCTCTAAAACTATTTCCATTAACACCATAATAAAATTAACCATGGTGTTGCCCAAGGTGTTTTTTTCCACCAAAACCTCATTGAAAATTTCTAGCCCTATTTCATGGGGTATGGAGGTGAATAGATCAGCCACGTCAGTAGTTGTAAAACTGGAGCCCTCACTATAGTAGTCATTTTGAATTTGACTCAAAAAATCCCAAGAGTCCTGTAAGGTGTGACCAATAGAAGTCAGAGTTTCTCACCATCCAGTCAATGAAAACACCCAATGGATAAGTAATACTATTTTGACTTGTAATAATAAGTCGGTAAGGGGGGGGGGGTCATGAACATTCTTTTCTGTTTTCGGTTGGATTATCATTATTTAAAAATTGGTATGTTTCTTCATTGATTACCCCCTGAAATAGGGAGTCCTCCAGGACTATTTTAATTTTCCTATAAGAAATATTTATTTAATTCCTGGAAACACATTCATATTTCTCTTCATTCTGTAACATACCAAAAATCTTATTGTTGTAATCCACGATATCAACTATAGCCATCCCACCCCCCTTATCCAGTTTCATAAACCTCAAGGTGGGATTACTTCTAAGTTCTTTTAATAAATTGTTTTCCTTCTTGTTCAGGTTGAGCTGCCTAGGTCTATAATGATCCAATAGTTCGTGTATCTCTTGTGAGCATATCTTGTCAAAGGTTCCTATAAGGGGGTGTAATGGAGGGTTATAACAACTTTTCTTCCTTAACCCATCTCTTACACCTACTGTTAAATTGTCCTTGAACATATATTTCAAGTTAATTTTCCTGGTGTAAAGTTTTAACTCAGTTAAGGTGGAACTAATATCTTCCTTTCTAGAAGCCACAAATTTTATTCCTTTCATCAGTAAAAAAAAAAGTCTTTGTTTATACCAATGCCTGCATAGTTAAAATATTGAAACCTTGATAGGAAAGAAGTAAACCCCCAAATGAGTTAATAATCTCACCGTCTTCATCCCCTTGTTGGTTACTGTTAGTACTAGAATCTAGTGATAACTGTTCTTCCTCCACTGGTATTGATTCCTGTACATGTTCTTCTTGCCCCCTCCAGGAGTTCCTAAAAAACATTGTTGTTATTTCTATGATTATTTTTATTTTGTAACCTCTCCGACCTTCATATTGGGGGATACTCTTGTTCATAAACATTATCCCTTACTGTTTCCCTTTGAGTTAGAACCTGTCTTGAATTGGGATTTTCAGTCCTTTGACTGTTGACATTCTTGTCTCCCACTTCAGTGTAAGCCTTAGGTAAGGGGTAGGCTATCTTATTTTGATATTCATACTCATCCCTAACCAGTTTCCTTTTCTTTCTTTCGATATTGTTCACAACATCCTGTTCCACTTTATCAAACACATTATTGTATTTACAAGAAAATATGTTAAAATTAACATCATTTAAAATGTTATTATTCTTTTTATCAATGTCAGTCAAAAGTTCTTTAATTTTATTGCTATTGACTTTAATAATAAATTCCATGAGTTTGATCCCATGTCAATCAAACATCTCTAGTGGTTCCTCACATTCAATATGTCCACTTTTTAAACCGTTTGGAAATTTAAACACACGTAAGCCTTTTGGGACTCTACATTTACCTAGACATTCAGGCAAATATGCATTATCACATTGTAGGTTGCATACCTTTAGTAGCTTTTGTTCCAGTTCAGTTTTTTGTCCATGTTATTATCATTATTTTCAGGGCCAACTTTAAAAAGTCCAAAATCGTCACAAAACCAGTCCTTAAATCTATCACAATGTGGTTTGGTACCTTGCATACCTCATATCTGACCCAAGGAGCCGGCATCAACTGAAGCAGCAGAACCCAGTAATGGTGTCCCTCTCGTTACCTTGTTGGTAGTGAAAGATGATGGCTCACCCGACTCCCTTCTCTGACATCCACCCATTCTCTCCGAGCTGTGTGTTGTCGGGTTTTGTGGTTTTTGAACTACTTCCTATAGTTCAGATACCTTGTTGGTTAAAGTTAAAATTAGATGCGAAATGTTTGTCTCAGCCTCACTCACTTGCTGACCACACAGAAAAGGCACAGAATCTAAATCCTCCTTGAATACATCCAGCAACTCAGTTTCTTCCATCTCTGTTGTTTAAATCCACTACGAACGATCTCAATGTGTAGAGTCTCAGAATGGCTACCAGCAGACCAGTAATATATGACTAATAACCAAAGTTCTGGTAACAGAGTGTAAAAGAACACTTGGAAATAAGGAACACTCCAGCTGTAGCTAAAAACAGACTCTCCAGGTGCAATACCAAAGTTTAATACCACTGGTTAAAATAAAATCACACTGTGCAAATAGAAATCTGGTATAATAAAATCCAAAAACACAGTCCACAGTCAAGCACTTTCATCAAATAAGACTTCATCATAACTGTGGATAAGAGCAAGCATATGTCCTAATAAAGAACACTCCCCCAATCAGAACTTCCAATTAATTATTAAAACAATTAGCAACACTGTACCCACCTCATAAAAATGCAAGCCAAACACTGTGGTAAAAGTGAAACATTAGTTGATAGAAAAAAAGCAAACAGTTTGTTATAAAATTAGTTCTTAAAAAACAAAATAGTCTCCTTCTTAGGCTGACTTGTTTTATAGCTGTGTTGCCCTGAACTTTAATTCTGGTTTAGTTGAAATATTATCATTAATACTTGGGGTAATGGTGGCATTCAAACAAAGTTGCCACCTTATTTCAGCGCTTTCTATTCTGTTGAGCATTCAGAAAACATTAATGCAACTCCTGCTATTCTACCAATGTTTTATTTTTATAATGGCAATATCTAACCCTGGTTGTGGTCCTTTGTCCCACATTTTTTATATTTTGCTTGATTCTTAAACTAAGAGGTATGTGCAGGGGTGTTGCACTGTAATCTGTCCGAAATGAACTGAAAAGATATATTCATATGTGGCAATTAATTTATGTATTTGTTCATTCAGTTGCAATCAAACATCTGAGGTGCACAGTCACAGTCGTAAAAATGGTCACGTGTGTGTGTGTGTGTGTGTGTGTGTGTGTGTGTGTGTGTGTGTGTGTGTGTGTGTGTGTGTGTTTAGGTGGGTTAAAATAAATCATTGTGGCCTATTGTTTTTTATTGTATTACATTTTCATTTCTGAGGTGCTGAGGTGTATAAATCCAATACATATGGTTTAATTGCTGGCTACAGGGCCATTTCTGAATACAGCTGACTGGACCCTGTTGTCATTTGGTCAGTTTAAGGAATCATTGTTCTTACTTTGTAGAACTAGTGTGCATTTATGTGAAGACAGCTAGAATACTTTACCCCGTGTTTCTTTTTTTTTAACACAGTTAGAAGTCCATGTTGTGCACTATGAATAAAGTTGCTATAATTCATGGGCTTGAGGGATTGTCTGTGATGAACATCAGTGTGTGTGTGCGTGTGTGTGTGTGTAGTAGGGGGGCAGGTTGTAGTGCATCTAAAAGAAACAAGTTGAACAAGCCTTTTTTTAACATTCCATCACAAACATCAACATTATGCACAGTAAGTGACTGCCCATGGTGGTCTTGGTAAGACATATGCGAAAGCAACTGACCATATACGCAATGATGCAGTGAATAACATTGCCAGCTCACAGAGCTTGGTTCTGTGGTTATTTTTGGTTGTGATTCCTTCTTCAAAGGGTCTGCATGTACTTCCTGCCTCTGTGGGTTTTATCCAGATGTTCCAGTTTCCTCCCACAGATCCTGAACTGTGTATTGTATGCCAATGGCCATTTATGTTTTTACTTTCACCCCAGTCTAACATCAGTAGGGTACACAGAAGGTAAGTATCTTGTTTTGGAGGGGAGGTAGGCAGGCAGATGCTTCTTCCATATAGGATTTATAGCTCTTTACAAACATTTGTCATCTCATTTTATCAGAAACTGCAACTCTGTTACCTTTGAACGTTAAAGTCTAGCCATAATCTATTTTTCCTTGAAAAATAAATAAGACTGAATTTCTTTTCTTACTCATGATTTCCATTCAGGTCATCACTGAATCAAAAGGTTGTTAAACAAAAAAAAAACAGAATAAAAGAAAAAAAAATCCCCACCAGACGGAGCCTCAAAAAATCTAGAACTTCATGACTATTGGGTGCCTAATGTTCCCAGGGCCCTAGCTTAATTATGTTACTTCCTCCACACTTACTACATCAGAGTTTTGGTATGTTAGTTTGCCTTGAAAGGACAGAAGAAAAAACTAAAATGTGTGAAAAAAGCAAGAAAGACGTAATTCATCTGGATTGTAAGAGGACAGGATGACTGGAAAACATGGGAGGGACACTGGGGAGGTTCAAGAGGGACTAGTTTCCAAAGAGGGGCATGGAATCCTTTGCCTAATGCTACATTTCAACTAAAGGACTGCCTTGCTGGATGCAGTCAGACTTCTGAGGGACATATAGTCCATAATGGAGCTATAATGAATGGTTACTGAGGTAGACTGTAGATAAAAGTGAATGATGCCATCTGTTGTTTGATTTCAGATGATGGTCACTGACCCATTGTAATAGAGCCCACACCATTCCAATTAGCCCCACCCCTTAATTTGCTTCCTGCAGCCCTTCCCTTACTTTGAAGTCACCAGCCACCACTGAGAATACTAGATATTTAATCTGGCAGTTGGATGGGAGGATTAAGGCTTTGAACTGTAGTTCCTGTAGTACAGAGTTTGATTCCCTTAACTCTCATTTTCCTGCTGTGTGACCTTGAGCAAGTCACTTAACCAGATATTGTTCCCTGGTCACTCCTTAAAAGAGACTGTGTATTCAGTGGGCCTACCTGGTTAACAAATGAGTAATTATTATTATTATTGTTATTATTATTATTATTATTATTATTATTATTACACAATTTTTTAAGTTGCAGTTAGTAGAAAAAGATGGTTGTTTGCTTTGTATGCATTACCTGACTATATTGTAACTGATAATGGAACTCACTTCATATCTGAAGTATTCTGACATTTCATAAAACAAAATTATATCCTGTATTCAACCAATGTGTTCCTGGACATGCAGCTATAAATGGGTGGAGTAAATATGTATAATCACTTAAAGGTGTGATGAAAATAAAGAGAAGACTTATCTTTTGTTACAGCATCATACTATGCCAAAATGTATATGTGCTTAATATCCGGCTGACCGCTTTCTGAACAGACCAGTAGGTACAACCTTATATAAGTGTTGCACATTGGAGGAAGCAGTAACTTCCAAAAGTTTCTGCACAAGCAACATGTAATGAACACATTGTTTGATCCTGAGTGGATCATTGGAGTAAGAAAAGAGAGAACTGCCATATTATTGTATAATGTATAAGACGCAGACAAGAATTAATTTGGACTGCAAGGTAGAGATTGCCTTCCCTATCAGGGATTGATATCAGAGTACATTCAAAGAGAAAGGGACAGGGTGATTGTAAGTGAAAGACCAGCTCTAGTAGAGTTTTTAGTAGAATCTAGAACAAAAACTACTGTTAAAAAAGAATAATTAGTTGGGCATATAAAATATGATATAATAACTACAGAAACTAATCAGGAAGTTAGCAAGGGTTGGAAAGAGAGATTGGATAAATTCACAAAGACACAATGGAAGGATATGTGTATGGCTCCCAAGCATGCAACAAAGTCTAGAAGATGTAGGATCTTTGCTTGGAAGTATTTGCATAGGTATTTTTATACCCCAAGCAGAGTCCAAATAATTTTTCCTCAGGTAGATTAAAACGTTGGAGGTGTGATGGGAAAAAACAGGTAATTGGGAACATATTTTTGGGAGTGTAATGAGGTGGTAGACTTTAAAAATTCCCTGCAGACTACTCTGTCAGAAACACTTGGTGAGTAAATTGGTGTAACTACGGAAATGATTTTTTGAGTTGTAATACAGAATCAGAATTGCCTAGACATCGAAAGAACTTGCTGAGTTTACTTCTGGTGGCTTCCAAAAAAACAATTACTAGAAAATGGAAATCAAAGTCTGAACCAACCATATTAGAAGTAGTGACTAGAGTAACAGAGATAAAATAACTGGAAGTGAGATCTCTAAAACAAGGGTATGAGCAAATGACATAGAATAAATGGGGATGTTTGGGACAATGCATGCAGAATACTGTTCTGGAGGAAGACTGAGGGTTAAGGGACGCAAGAAATGAACAAGCTGTGTAATGTTTGACTGGCAATGACTGTACAAAAGATTATAAGTGATGGATTTGCAACCCAAAGCATGTTAATATTGGTTGTTTTTATTTATATAAATGTATAATTGCCTTAATCATTAGTGATAATTCAATAAAGATGTTTCTTGTTTAAAAAACATGGAAGAGATAGACACTGGTATCAAATGTCAGAGACATGGAAATTGAGGCATTGTGGGAACCACAAGAGTCTGACACAGGGAGCCCACTTCCAGAAATTGTGGAATATGACACTGAAAGTTTATCCAGTGCAAGTGATGAACCTAACATTTCACAAGATATTGATGTGTGAAGTACAAGAAGTTTCCCAAGAGTTATACCACTCAGAGAGAATGTGTACGACTCTTTAGTGCCTTAACTCTGTGAGCCTTCCAGAAAATAAGCATTCAAATTGTTAGATATTTTAGTATATTTTGGATGAAATTTGGTTATTCACTGATCCCTGAAATGGTAAAAATATCTATCATCATGTTTCGAATCAATGTGGGGACCAGTGTAGTGTGCTAATTACTTACATTCTATTTTTTGGCACATTGCAGCTTCGATAAAAGTGAGTCCTGGGCTGCTAGTTGTTATGAGACTGTGGAATACAACAGTCATAAAAAAGTAAAGCATCTTCAAGAAAGCAAATGTATTCCTTATTAGTTCTTTGTGAGTTCCTAGTAACAGTGATTTCAACATCAATTCTTTTAAAGATCCATTATTTTAGGAGGGCTTCCGGCAATTGTTGGTGATGACAGTGGGATTTATTGGGAGGGCTACTGTCCACACAACAATTGAGGGCTACTGTCCATGCAACATATGCTGAGTCCTCTGGTTACACCAGCTAACATGACCTGGACTTGGTGACATTATCTGAAATTGATATTTTTGAAAATTAATTAGGAAATTGTAGAGGAATTGCCTTACTCTCCTCCAGAGGGAAATCTATACTAATTTTCTTCTGAATATCTCATTCCCCATTGTTGAAGTAATTCTACAAAATTCACAGTGTGTATTTGGATAATGCTATGGGATACAAGACTTGGCTTTCATTTCCAAGTGGATCCACATAAAGGGTTATGAACAACAATAAAATCTGTACTTGACTTTCATTGATTTATCAAAGGACTTTATCAGTCATGAGGTGTTGTTGAAGGTACTGCTGCCTTGTGAAATTAATCAGTTTCCTGTGCCTTCTGTTTGAGATGATTACAAGCATTCTGTGCAGTGGTTCAGAGAAAGTCCTAGTCATTACTTGAAATGAAATCATGAAAGGGTGTGTCATTGCCTGAAATTGTTCTTTGTCCTTTTAGCAGTCATCTCAATTCTTTTCAAAGACTGTTAGCAATAAAACATGTGCATAATTCAGAAGGGATGGAGGAATCCTCAGGTTTGGCTGTCTCCGTTCAAATATCAAAGTTTCCATCACTTCAGTCATTGATCACCATCATGCAGGTGATTGCCCCACTGTTGGGTACACTGAGAATGACCTCCAAGCTGCACTACATACATCTGTATAATTACCAGAAAGTGGGACTGTCATTTAATCTCACAAACATCAAGGTGCTCTTTCTAATTTCTGTACCAATCTCAGTTTAAAAACAGACAGCAAGTAAGATTTTAATAAAGAATTCATTGTATTACTGTCTCCTTTGAGAAACTATTTTTATTGCACCTTCACCGATTGCAAACTATCAAAGTGTATCACGTAATTTGGATATCATCCATTCCTCCAATATAGATGTAAAACATAGTTAATATTATCCAAAGATCAGGAAGTAGATGAATTAACTATTCCACTAAAAATATTTAATTGGATGATATCAGACGAATATCACTGTTTTTAACTTAGGCCACTGTCACCAGCACTAAGACAGTGATCCTCAGTCACCATCACCACAAGATGGGGTACATGTGGCTTGGTTCTAAAAATATATTTTGTACTTCAGACTCGGACATGGACAGAGATCCTACAATGGTTGCAGTAAATACTACAATTAACCACTGAAGGCATAAGTTAAGAAGCAAATGTAGTCATCACAATGTTGGTGATACTAGCAAGAAGCAAAGGTTGAGGATGCAAAAACCTCCATTTAATGCTGAACTATAATGAGAACACTGGGAGTTTAAAAAAATTAAGAAATCCCTGCCAACAGTTTGGCCTACTAAACAGAAGCATGTTTTTTTTTGTTTTTTTGTGGAGTGGGTGGATATGTGATTCCAGGACTGGTTTCCTGAATCATATTAGGATTCATAAATCATGAACATATTCCTTGAATTAAAGCATTGCTACACTTGGTGACTTAATAATCTAACATAAAAACAAAAATAACTCCTTTTTATAACTGCTATTTTTTTTAAATGTTTTGTGTGAACGTTTTCTATGAGTGTGTAAAACATAAAATAAAAGCCTTTATTTTGTTCATAGGTTCATAGGTTCATAGATTAGTACTAGTTACAAACAAATGAAAGTTCTCTTCTTAGTGCCAGTACAGTGCTTGAAGTACTCACAGCACAGTGGGCATCATGATTAACCTCAAAAAAATGGGAGAAAGAAAACTTTGTTAACCATATTTCTGACATCAAAAAGGTGTGTAACAAGCTCTTGTTAAGCACCTTTAACACTGTTAAGATCAGGTTTTCTGCTAGGGATTGATAGCAGATGGCAGAAGGTAAAACAGCTTTAAAAGCTGTTGCAACTTCACCCTGCCATCCTTAAAACAAAAACATGTGGACGAACAAAGTGTCTAACAGCTTTTAAAGCCATTTATTTTTCAGAGGGAAAATTATTTTCTGTTTTCTGTCTGTTTGTCAGCACTAAGTGTTTTACCAACTTTCAAAGGCATGGAAAGCTGGTAAAACACTTCACACTCCTCTTTTTTTGTAACTTATAGTACATGGGACAGAAAGCATATCTTGGTAGTGAGAGTATAGAGAGGATGTAAGTGACCCCTAGTAAAAAAAAATACTTTTACATACACCAAGCATGAGTTTACAGTCTTTTCTAATCATCAAGTACTGTTTTGAAACTGGATTGTGTATTAGTTAGTTTGACATACAGAGGGAGTTTATTCCAAAGACAGAAAGTGCACTAGTTTAGGTTGCTGTCAGGTCAGCAGATCTATCTGATTTTGCAGTGAAGATTGAGGTCTTTAGCATGAGTATTAGACTAGTGTTTTTTTTTTCTTTTCTTCAAGGGTGAAGGAATTAAAATAGAGACTTTCAGCACTCAGAACAGTAAACAGAGATCACTTCCCAGGAGCCTCTACAAGATAGAGTAAAGGGACATAATTTTATTTTTTGGGATAGCTGGAATTGCAAAGTCCAGAATGTTATTGGTTAGAAACCTTTGGGATCTCTTAAGTTGATCAATGTGCTCTGCGAGGTGCATTACAAAAGAGGACATTGTTTGCAAAGATCAGTAGAGTAAGGGAAGAGTATATAGAGACCAAGACTGCATGTGACCTATTGAAGACATACCTACAGATCAGCTGAGCAAGGTAGAAGGACTTTCAAACCACAACTGAGATATAGTCTCCAAAGGAAAAAACTTATCAATAAAGGTGCCCATGTTCTGGGAAGGGTGCAAGCAATGTGGTAATGGGTGAATGATATTTTACCAAAATTAACTATACTGTATTCTTGATATTTATGGAGACCCCATAACTGACATAGCAGGTGTCAGTCTGGCTGAGGCCCTGCATGGGTATCAGTGTGTCTAAAGAATTCAAGTCTTTTACTTAAAAAATCTTAATCAAGATCGTATAAAACAATGAACATTCAATAGCAAGAGGAAGACATCAAGACACTCTGTATTACATCTAGTCTTATCAGAAGACAGACATGTAGCCAGCCTACTAGGTCAGGGCATGGCATCGACTCACACCATTGTAATCCTGAGAATAAACAACATTTCAGGTGTTGAAGAGCTGATGGGGGTGAGACAGAGATAGAAAGGAAAAAGCAGTGGTCTGTTAACCTCTGCTGGAGTGGAGTGGTGGTCCAAATAGCACTCTCCTTTATTTAAACAGGTGGAGATAGATAAAAAAGGCAGACATATCAGCCTCAAAGGGGAAAAACAACATGAAAGGGATTGCCATCTGCCTGACTGACTCTACAGGACAGAGGCAGAAGTCCTGACTGTGATCCAGGTGATTGGGGTTTAATTAGCTGTCCCGACAATGTAGGAAGCAGGCAAGGGGAGGAAGGAGAGAAGGGGCATGGGTCACTTGCCTCTCCTGGAGGAGTGAACTGGGATGCTCATACTCACAGGCATACTGGGGGGTGCATTTTCCACCACTCATGTTTAAAGGGGAGGGATGGGGCTGTTTGAGAGGTGACATCCCTTATGGAAGTGCAGCCTGTTGCAAATCACGATCACCTTCTCAATGTTTTGCTGGGTGCATGCAGGAGATACAGCAGCATACAAAAATCATGAACTACCCCTGACAGCTATCTGACATATGGTTCCTCCTGGTCAATAGTTGTCTTGTTCATGAGGAACGAATGAGCTGATTGACTGGGATGCATTAATGATCGATAGACAACGGAAGCAAAAAAGACAAAAAAACAATGTAGATGTGAAGACTAGGAGTACATTTAACTGATGTCTGATAGAAAACTGGACATAATGCAATAAATACTATTTTACCACATGCCTGAACTGGAACCAGGTATCCCTAACTCTTGTTTCTGTGACAGATGATTGATGAGAGAACCATAGGCTCTAACCATAGAAAGCTTCACTTGAACTCCAAAAAAAGGATGGATTGAAAAAAAATAGGGTGAAAATGGAGATAGACATAATGAAGAGAAAATGTATAAATAATATAGCATGATTTATAAGGTAGACCTGCAAAATGGGTATCCTAGAAAACTTACGTTACAAGGGGTCAGATAGTCATTATCAAAACCTTGAGCTCTTGAGTTTCAGTATAAAGGAGTCTGAGACATCACCTGGAATGGAGAGAGTTTGCTGGACCCATCACCACAGATCTAATGACATAGTCTTGTGAAGGATATAATAAGATATAAATATTCACAAATAAGAAAACATACTGTCACAGGCTGTAAAGAAAGCTGTTTTCACTACAAGTTATTAATAGTTCCTTGTCTTATGATCTACCACCTGAAGAAGTAAAGGGAACAGTGCAATTTAAGGATTTGATAAAGAAATTGCAGACTATAAAATTATGTCAAATCTGTATCTGTGGTGTTAATATTTATCTGGTATGTAGTGACCCGGGCATTTTTAACAATTTAACATGAAATGCAGAAACTTTAAAAGGCTTTGAAAAATCTTTGATTACTGAAGAAAACATTATAACAGTTGTGTGATAAAGGTTCTCTGAACTTAATTTTTGCTGAAATTCAGAGTATGCAGAGTAGTTATTCATATATCGCTATCGCCACAAGAAGCATCACAGAAGAAACATTGCTTACCTCTATTGTTAATGTTTTAGTACCTTAGAATTTATGTTGCAGATTCTGTGACTTGTTCTTGGATCAAGAGAGTCAGGGACATGGGGAAAAGGTAAGTTTTATGTTTGCTCTACACCTTTTCCTTTTTTCTGGGTTTGTGTGACCTTGCAGTTAGAGTATGTTAATAACAGAGTGTGGGAGCAGAAACTGCACATCGAGATTTGCAGGGGGCTCTCCTCCCTAGAAGATCAATTACCACAAACTGTATGACTTTTTACTGATTCTTTGTAACTGCAATTGCACATTATTAGATATTTCAGTTAATCACATCAATTTAATATGCGATTAATCATACTAAGGCTGGTGCCACCCCATTATAACAAATAAGTTATAGATATCTGTTACCAGTAGAATATAATACATTTGTAAAGTTTTTCAAACTGTATACCTTTAAGAACTTTGTAACATCACAAGGAAAAGTCCAGGTCGTTTGAAGTTGGTTTATTTAATCTTAAGTAAAATCCCTTCTCTGTTCAGTGACAATAGACATAAACTGTGCAGATAGTGTTTGCTAATACTGAATTTCATATTTAGTAATACTTCTGCCTTGACACTGACACAGTAACAACTGTAATGAAACTAAATATATAAATAAACATGGAGTTTTTGAGCATAATTTCTTAAGATATTAACAAATCATTCACATATGTTAAGAATTTATTGGACTGTCCTGAACATACCAGTGTGACAAAAGTATTGCATTTATTAATCTGAGTAAGTGTTAAATATACATATTTTTATTTTCACTGGTGCATTCCTGTGGGATTATATCTGCTGGTATGTTTATGTATTTAAAGTTAAACAGCTGTTAAAGAAAAATGAAATAGTGAGATCTTGTTGTGAGGAATGAACAGCTGTAGATGCTGAAAATACAAGATCAAGTGTTACATATTTATAGTAGAAAGAAATCGCTTTTCATGACATGCATCTTTATGAATGGTAACTTTAGAAAAGTTTCATGCCATTTTAATACTGAACTGCATCCAAAATGTTTATAACGTTTATCTTGTATTTGTATGTACAAAACCATTAAATATTTAAATCATTTATAATGTAATTGCCATGTATATTTATTTATTTTACATTTGTTGACCAGGATAGTCCGTCTGGGTGTGAGCCCATTTTCAGCGGAGGCCCGGGGAGAAAAGCTCCAACAAAACAAAATTTAAAATGCTGATCAAAATAATCTGACCAATTGAATTCTACTGCAATACTAGAGAACTGTGCAAATGTATATATGTGTTGCAAAGACTATTAAACTTGTAAGCAAAGAGTTCATTTAAAAGCTACTGTAATAGTTTGTTAATTTATTTATGTAATGAATTACTTTATTTGTTTATTTACGTTTTGATGACTGGGTTAATCTTTCTAGTCCATGTTAGAAGGGACAAGGGTGGGTGTGTGGCATGCAATTTCTCATAGTTACAAGTAAAAAAATGCATACCATGTACATACTGCTAAGCACAGAACAGGAGTGTCATGATTATGCTCCAAAAATGGTTAAATTACATCCTGATTCAACTCTACTTTAGCATGAGACCTGATCTTAAAAGCACGTAGAAGGGTGCTTAACAATTAAGCATCTCCTATGACCTGTCTGGCATTAAAAGCAGACAGCACCAACCAGTAAATGGCAGCAGCAGGACATGAAGCAGCTTTATTTCAACACCTGTTTCTGCATGCTGTCTGTTACATTACAGCCACTATTTTGACTCAAACTCTTTCCTTACATAGGAAACATGTAAGCATATCAGCCACATCCCCACTGTTTACTGGCACAAGATACTGCATTTTTTAAAATTTTCTTTTTGAGTGACTAGTAGTACATAGAGCTGATAAATCTCCATGCACTACAAAGAATTATTTTCAGATTTGCATTCATAATGGATTATGTGTTCTCAAAATATAAAATGTATACAATGCAATGTCTTTCAGCTTTTCCTGGTTAGGAGTCACCATAGTGGATCACTGGTCCACAGAGTGATTGGCAGTGGAGTTTTTACGGTGTTGAGTTGCCAGCCGGCACCCAACCTTCATAGAAGGCACACACACACACACACACACACACACACACACACACACACACACACACACACACACACACACACACACACACACACACACACACAAACACACACACACACACACACACCTACCTGCATGTCTTTTAAAACTCACTTGACTGCAGAGGACATGCAGACACCACACAGAAGGCGCTCCAGCCGAGAATCAAACTGGAGAGCCTCTTGCTGTGAGGCCACAATGCTACAATGCTAACCACTACACCATGGTGGCCAAAGATATATATATATATATATATATATATATATATATATATATATAAAACAATCAAAACATAACATTTCATTATACCTCCAACACAAATTACTGACACCAAGTACATCAAAAAAGGAAACACATTTATTTTCTAATGAACTAACCATAGCTCTACCACACATTTAGTTCAAAATTGTCTTAATATTGGTAGTGTTATCAAAAGTTTTTTTTTCTTTTTTTTTTTAAGGTAAGGTGCTTAATTAGGGTTGGCATGCATTACTAAGGTAACCTAACTTTAACCATATAGAGGTATGTACTAGGCTAATTATCACTGGGGCCTTTTTAAGCCTACCCATGTATCCCAAATCTCTGACAAGTTCTGGTAACCTTGATAAATGTAAGCAGGAGCTTGGGAGATGAAACATTTACATGCAGAGCCTGGAAGATGAACCATTTACAGGCTGCCTGCATCCATTAGAGACATAGGTGCCAAACCAGGGATGAATTTCCTGTTCTTCATCCAATTGTTGAAGTTACATTTAAATTGGATTAGGGAGGAATTTGCTTTACATAGCTGGAGAGACTGTTCTAGGGAAGGCATAGTCTCTGGTATAAATACCTATCTTTCCAGCAGATCCTATTTATATCACAGACAAGGTTTATGTCTTTAGGATGGGTAAATCTGGTGCTGCTTGTTTTGGGGATATGCAGGAGTGTCATCAGAGTGGGGCCTGACAATGCCTTGTATGCCAAGCATAGATCTCCCATCAACAGCCTGTAGGAGACAGAATACAGGGATAGGACTTTTAGGCAATCTGCATAGGACATGCTACTTATGCCCTGAATTTATTTAATGAGGAATCCCGTTCCAGTTGTATGATGTGCCCACTTAGGTACATACCGAAGTGGGCATTGGTCAGTTATAGGTCTGTTGAATGCTGAATACAGTGGAGCAATGACCTCCTTGGATCTTGATGCCATACCTTTGTTTATAGGTTGCACAACATAGAATGATCTCCTCAGTACTGTAGATGTGCGATAGTCAAAGGCGAGATTACTTTCTGTGTGTCCCCAAGTACCTGATTACTGGGTTGACTCATAGGAGGTTACTAGGCCCTTACAAGCCTAGCCAAGTTAAATCTGTGTTCCTCAGGGTGTCTGGTTCAAGCAGACACTAAAATCAGCACCAATTGCTCCTGTCCAAACCCCTGGGTGAATTTCCGGTGACCCATCCCATATATCATATTACACATAAATAGGGATATATATATATATATATATATATATATATATATATATATATATATGTATATATAAATGTGTGTGAAAATTAGATTTCAAATTAGAGTTCATTTCTATATCATATATGCCTACATATATTTACCTGAATACTGCTAGATTCACTCACTGTACAACCAAGCACTTTGGTCATGGGAGATTTCAGCTATCCCTCCATTGACTGGGTGACATACAATAGCACAAACATGCTCACCCAGAGGTTCTTGGACTTTTTCAATACAAATTCCCTGGAACAGTTAGTCTACACCCCCCACAAAGGGCTCAAATGTCCTGGACTTGGTACTCAACAACATGGAGGGTGTCACTGCACTACCCACTGTGTGTTGCCCTCCTTGGTAAGGTCAGACCATAAATCTGTCTTGTTCAAAGTAGTGATCAGACTTGACACACCCACAGGAGCAATAAAACTGAAACATTTCTCCAAAGCAAACTAAAGCCTGCTAAGTGATGGTATAAAAAGTTTCACCCCCCTGCTGACACAGCCAGCAATGGCTCCTATGCAGAAGAATATACAAATGCTCTGTACAACCACTTAAACAACTGTACTGACTTGGCCGTACCTGAGAGAATCAAAACCAGGTGCTTCTTTTAAAACGAGCCACCCTGGTAGAACTCAAGTATAAACAGGTTATATAACAAAAGGAGGAAACTGTTATCTAAGAACAAGAGGGAACTTACTCAGCAGAGGAAGAATACCCTCTGCAGCTTGAACAAGCAAATCAGATTATCTTGTAAAGCCCTTTAAAGCTAGTTACAAGGCTAAATTATCACCTCTAGCTAAGGATAATCATAAGGCATTCTCTAGCTACACCAGAAATCTAAAAGCGAATGACCAGCTATGTGCCGAACCTATAGTGTACGATACCACTCTTACTGCACCCAAGGAACTTGCCAACGTGCTAGCTGACAGATATGGCACAAACTTCATCCCCTCCCCCATCCCCACCAGACATATCCCAAAGCATACCTGACACCAGTCCTCTACCTCGTATCTCCAAAGAGCAGGTCATATCCATGCTCTCCAAGGCCAAAAACACAGCCCCTATGGGACCATATAACATCCCAGAATGTTTACTAAACAATCTAAAACAAGACCTAGTGGAACCAATTGGTACTCTCTTTAAACACAGCCTGAGGACTGGCTTTTTTCCAGCAGAGTGAAGAACAGCAACAGTAATCTTCTTGCACAAAGGGGGTCTATGAACCAACCCTGAGCACTGTAGACCCATAATCCTAACCAGCCTTATCTGCAAGGCCATGGAAAGAATCACCATGGACCTTATCAACAAGGATATACGCGACCTTCAGACTCTTGACCTGACCCAGTTTGGCTTCATTAAGGGTAGATCATGCTTATTAAACCTGGTGGACATTTTCAAGAATGTCACCAAAGCCCTGCATGAAGGCAAAACAGTACATATTGCCTATCTTAACTTGGCCAAGGCTTTCAACACAATCCCTCAAAAAATGAAAGGTTAATATTGGCAGCCCAAGATAGTGGGCTGTGTACACGCTGGTTTACTAAGTCCACTGAACATGTGGGAGAAACAGACATATGTAGGTTTTGTGGAACCGAGTTGGAAACAGTTACACACCTTATTGCTGGATGCGATGCCCTAATGGCCGAGGGACTGTATACTGAAAGGCATAATAATGTGGTGAGATTGTTACACTGGAGATTGTGCAAACATTATGGTATCGAAGTGGCTGAAAAACATTGGAAACATGAACCACAGGGAATCATAGAAAATGATGAAGTTTACATCACATGGGATCACCCAATACCGACAGTCCAAAAAATACGTGCTAGAAAACCAGACATAGTGATCCAATAAAAGAAGACAAAAGTAGCATTGATCATTGAAATTGCCACACCTAGTGACTATAGTGTCTTGCATACAGAGAGACACAAAGTCATAAAATACCTTGATCTGCAGGCAAAAATGAGAGCCATATGGAAGAAAGATACCCAGACAGTTCCAATAATAGTAGGAGTAACTGGTCTTATAAAAAATAATTTACAAGCATATTTAGATATGTTACCAATTCATGTAACACCGTATGAATTGCAGAAGGAGTCATTGCTGGCCAAGGCTTTCAACACAATCCCTCATGCAGGTATCATTGAGAAACTCTCTCAGCTGGAGATTAACCCATACATCACTAGATGGATAGCCAACTGGCTCACTGACAGAATGCATACTATCAAAGTTGGGGAGTCTACCTCTACCAGTAGACCAGTTGCTAGTGGTGTGCAGCCCTCTACTGTTTGAAATCTATTTCTCAGAAGTTCAGGTGAAAGTAGACGGCATGTGTTTTGCCAAGTTTACTTATGATTGCAAACTGAGCGCAGTCATTGAGTTCCCCCAATGACGTTAACATATTGCAAAAAGGGCTAACACAGACAAATGATTGGTGCCAAAGCCATGGACTAAAACTAAATACAAAAAGTGTGCTATTATCACCTTTGGCAAAGAACAAGTCCCTGCAAATTACAATATTGACAGCACCCCCCTAAGCTCAAAACCAGTGGTGTGAGATTTGGGAACACAGGTTGACAGCAACCTAAACTTCAATTACCATGTGTCCAGAATGGTAAGGAAAGCCTTATACATTGTGCATCTCATAAAGGGCATCACATCCAAGACTAAGGATGTTCTAACTCCTCTGGACCCTCATCAGACCACCAATAGAGTACAACACTCCCTTTTGCATGTACCTCACCAGGCACCTGTATAGCTGGAGAAACCACAGAGGTTTCTCCCCAAAAAAATTCAGGGCCTCCAAAACATGACCTTCATGAAAAGACTGAAAGCCCTATCCCTGTACGCTGCATACTACAGGATGCTGAAAGGCGACTTGTACCTGGCCTACAGAGCAGTCCCTGACCCTGCAGTAATGGAAATGCTGCACATTCACCAAACAGAACAAGAGTAACTCACTCCAGGGATCTCACATTAGCCTGTGACATCAACAGAACATGCTGGAGAGACAGCTATGTCTCCCAGAGATTGGTGCTCCTCTAGAATAATCTCCCAATTCACATGAAACAGAGCACCTCAATGACTTTATTTAAGCGCAACCTAGACAACTGGATGGGAGACCATAAATTCATCCCAGGGGTGGCACCTATAGTCCTCATGGACAGTGGCAGTTAGTACTGATCATAGATTCCGCCTGCAGATAATGACCATCTAACCATGATCAGTTAGGAATCATTGTTATAACATGGATAGGCATGCAAAGGCCCTGGAGTCATTAGCCTAGTAAACTCCTATGAACCTATAAAATGGTTATGAAAATGTTGAAAAAACAGTGATAGCAAACTAGTGTGACAAGGCTTTATTATACAAAGTAATAATTGCATGAGAGCTACACAATTGCCATATCAATAAAATGGTCTGGATTAAATGTAACTGAATGAAAGGTATTTTACTGAGTTGGTCAGTTTTGCAGCCATTTCACAAAGTAGTAGTATTTTTGGGCTTGCGTCTCTATGCTCATGTTGTTGACTACCCCCTCATTGTAATGCATCAGTGGAGAGAGTTTTATTTTTATTTTATTTATTTCACATTTGTTAACAGGGTTGGGCTAACTGAGCACAGGCCCATTTTCAGTGGAGACCCGAGGAGAAAAGCTCCAAGAAAAACAATTTCAATTTTACAGTAATAGGTTTCACAAAAAGTAACATGGACAGTTTCACAATGTACAGATATAGAAAGACTGCACAATTTTAAATAAGTATGAAAAAGTAAAGGAAAACATGGAGAAATGTACCCAATAATAAAGTAATTATAATGATAAAAATATGAAATAGAGAAAATGAGACATAATAATATACAAGTAATTATGAGCATGGTACATTCATACAGATTGTATAGCTATACAGCTTTTCCTAGGTAGGGCAGAGCAAGAAACTTACAGCACAATAGTGGGAGAGACAAATGATAGAATCAGGATTAGGTTGGGCATAACCACATTTTCTGGAGAAAGTGTTTTAGTTCTTTTTTGAAGCTGTTAGTTTGTGCAATGCTATGCCAATTGGCAGGGAGTTTGTTTCAGAATTTTGTAATGGATGATTTATATAAGAGATTGCTGATTTCATTTTGGGCCTATATGTTTGAAGAAGGAGTTTTTCAGTACTGCGTAAGGGATGGGAAGGGGTATAGTAAGTGACTAGATTGGAGAGAGAGGGACACACAGTGGGTTTAATTGATAGCTGGATGTGTAAGTCAACTTTAGCTGGTAGTTAATTGTCATTCCTAGTAATTTTGTGTGAATTTTAACATTAATGATGGTTTTATTTAGTCATGAGATGGAGAATTAGAGCTTGAGACGATCACTGGCTTTAGGGAGAAAGAGAAGGAGTTTTGTTTTTTTAGGGTTCAGAATAAACGGTTTTCATTTAGCCAGCTTTCAACTGAAAGGAAAGATTGTTGTTTATGTGTCTGTAGTTGTGAGGGTGAGTTAGAGAATGTGATCAGAGCAGAGCTGTCTGCATATTGTATGAGGGTAGAGAGTGTAGTGGAAGAATGGAGATCACTGGTAAAGATGTTAGAAAGAAGGGGTCCCAGGATAGAGTCCTGGGGTACGCCAGTGTGTATGGATAGAAAAGTAGAACAAGAAGACTGTTATTTGACTGATTGTAGTCTGTCTGTGAGATATCTAGAGAACCAAGAGAGAGTTGTGCTGGAAAGATTTAGGTTAGCCAGTTTGTCAAGTAGTTTGGAGTGCAATGCCATATCAAATGCTTTAGAAAGATCTAAGAACAGACATGAGACTAGTTTGTTGTTGTTCCTAGCTTCATCAATAGTGTGTGTAAAGGACAGAAGGGCTGTAGAGCTACTGTAGTTTGGTCAAAACCCATGTTTGGTAGGGGTTAGGAAGTTATTTTGGATGAGGAATTTCAGTTATGTACTCATTTTTCAAGAATGTTGGATAATGGGGAAAATATAGCAATGGGTCTATAATTTGAGGGGTCATTGGAGTTGCCACCTTTGTGAAGGGGGATCACTCTAACTCGACCACCTCAATACAAGTCACTATATCACCATCGGTCACTTGTCTTCCAGGTATTATGTGTGATCAGCCCAGGTCTGCGAGGTGGTGATATAGTGAATCGTACTGAGGTGGTCGACTTAGAGTGTATCTTGAGGTTGGGGGCACACCTAGCTATGAGGTTAAATGATCATGTCCTCATTAAGCCTGTATTAAGGAATAAACAGCTGTAGGGTGTTTATTGTTTTGTTTACGTATTTATGAATATCTTTCATGTTTTATTTATTTGTGCTAATGATTTTATTATTATTTTTTATTTTTTATCAGATTTTATGCTAGTAAATATTATCTACTTTATATGCCTTTAAGCTGAGAATGTGGCTGCATGAATGTTTGTTTTATTGGCTGTTAAGCTGTTTGAGATTATGTCATTTGCATATACGTTATTCTGTCATCATTCATGTTTGTCTGAAGAAGCGGCATGGTATTACTGTGAAAGCACTAACTTTCTTTCTCTGTAATAAAGTTTTTTGGTACGATTACTTGCTGGTTCATCAAGTTCTTGGATTTAGCTGCGTATCGAGCTGTCTTCTACCTGCTTTTGGGAAACACCAATCACAACCAAAGTGTCACATAGCTCACAACACCAGTGTGCCACCCAACAACAGCCCCTAAGGCAAGACAACGTACCCATCACTTTAGTCATAGATGACTCTATAGTCAGGCACACTGATGTCCCACTCACCAGGCTGAACAAGGAGAAAATTACAGTCAGCTGCCTGTCAGGTGCCAGGATCCACCACATAATGCATACACTCAAGTCACTCCACAACAAGTACAAATATGACTCTGTCATTGTCCATGTTGAAGTGAATGACTTGAGATGTACCTCCCTGGACTACATGAAAAGAGACATGGAAGAGCTCTTGGATCATGTGGCACAGGCAGGTATGACCCTCTCCCTGAGTAGCATTCTGCTTTGCCCAGAATGATACCACAGTATAAGGACAAAATGACTGACTTCAACAATTGGCTAAGCTTCTGGTGTCATTCAAAGGGGATCCAGTATCTATCTGCCTGGGACAACATGATCGACAGACCATGATGCTTTGCCAGAGATGGTCTGCACCTGTCATCCCTGGGATTCAGGTTACTGACTAAGGCTCTTGCCACCCCTATAGTGCCTTTTTTAGGCAAAGTTCAAAGGACAAAACCACCACCGTAACAGGTACAAGCATGAAAAATCTGAAGGTAATGCTACTCAATGCTAGAAGTCTAAACCTCAAAATGCACTCTCTTGAGGCACTCCTAAAAATGGAGAGCATCAATATCTGTGCAATAATTGAGACCTGGTTCAAGGCTCCAGAGAGCACCCCTGCAATACTAGGCTACAACTCTTACCCCACTTTTCGGCCACCAAACCAGGACCGAAACACTAAAGGTGGAGGAGTGTCCATATTCACCAAGGATATTCACAACACCAGGCTAGTTGCCCAACGCAATGCATCTGAAATTCTCTAGATGCAACTAACACTAGGTAAGACTGCAATCCAAATTGTAGCTTGCTAGAGATCCCCCACCATGCCCCAAGATTCTCACTACACCTTTCTAAACATACTGGAAAATATTAAGATACAACCAAACGCCCTAATACTGGGTGATTTCAACTACCCTGCCATTAACTGGGAAAACTACTCATGTACCAACACATTTGCCCAATGGTTCTTGGAATTCATAAATTCCAATGCCCTGGATCAACTAATCCTTAGTCCCAGCAGGGGCTCCAATATCCTAGACCTGGTCATCACCAACATGGGAAATCGATGCTCCACACATATGGCCACCCCCTCATTGGTCAGGTCTGACCATAAGCTAATCACCCTTGACATCTACATCTCACCCCCACCCCCCAGTAAGGAAACCTCCATATAAAACTTCTCCAAAGCCAACTTCATGCTACTCAAGCCATAAGTGACAAACTTCATGACACCCATGCAGACGAAAACTGAAAGCTCGACTGCTGAATCCTACACTAAGGTACTGTACAAGCACATCCACTTGTGCATGAATCGTGCCATCCCCAATAGAACCAAGATGCTCTACTCCAAAAGAAGGAAGCCAATCTGGTGGTCCCTTGCCATAAACAAACTTTACAACAAAAGGAAGAAACTGTTGCAGAAACAAGGAAAATCCCAGGATGCAAAAATCTTCCTTACCAGCCTCAGTAAGAAGCTGAGATCCCTTATAAAATCCTCCAAAGCTAGTTATGAAAATAAAATTGCCAAAGAGGCATTCTATAGCAATGTCAAGAATCTAAATGGCAATGCTCAGATCTGCTCTGAGCTACAACAGAATGGCATTAAATATACTGATCCCAAGGATATTGCCAATATCCTGGCAGATCGATTCAATGCAAACTTCACCCCCCTCTCACCCCCTAAAGGGCCAATCTCAATACCAAAAGATTGCCAAATTCTGGTAATAATGGCCACACAGGTAAAAAATGCACTCTCCAAAGCTAAGAATACAGCATCCATGGGACCAGATGACATTCCAGGCTGTGTACTACTTGAACTACAAAAGGAACTGGCACCTCACCTAAGTGTCATGTTTAATCATAGCCTCACCTCAGGCTTCATGCTCACTGAGTGGCGCACAGCTACTTTTATCCCACTCCACAAGGGAGGGATCCACCTTGGATCCCAGGAACTACCGCCCCATCAGTTTGATGAGCCTGATCTGCAAGGCCGTGGAACGTATTATCATGGAACTTATAAACAAAGACATTGGCAACTTTCAGACACTGGACCCCATGCAGTTTGGGTTCGTGACAGGCCGATCTTGTCTCCTGAACCTTATTGACTTCTTCGAATCAGTCTCCAGAACCATGGACAAGGGTAAGGTGGTCCACACAGCCTATCTGGACCTTGCCAAGGCCTTTGACACCATCCTCCACTCTGGAATCATAGATAAACTTACTAAGCTGGGCATTAATCCCTACGTCACTTGATGGGTTGCCAACTGGCTTACTGACAGAACCCACACTGTAAAAGTAGTCAACTTCAAATCCAGCTCCAGACAAGTGACAACTGGAGTACCTCAGGGTTCAGTCCTGGAACTGCTCTTGTTTGGCATCTACTTCTCTGAAGTACAGGCCAACACTAAAGGACTCTGGCTAACAAAGTTCACAGATGACTGCAAACTGGGAGCCATTACTGAATCCCCAAATGATGTGGATATTCTACAAAAGGGCCTTACAGAAATAGATGCTTGGTGCCAGAGCCATGGGCTCAAGCTCAATGTCAAGAAATGTATAGTTATCCCCTTTGGGAAAAAACATGTACCCGTGAATTACCACATAGGTGGCAGTACACTAAACACCAAAAGTGTGATGACAGACTTAGGGACACAGGTGGACAGTTGTCTCATCTTTGATAACCACATCACCACAACAGTCAGAAAATCCTTCTATGTGGCACACCTCATCACTAAGGGCTTTTCATCCAGAAAAAAGGAGGTCATTGTCCAACTGTACTCATCCCTCATTAGACTCATTATAGAATACAATGCCCCATTTGGTATATACCTCTCAAGACATCTGCAACAACTGGAAAGGCCACAGAAATACCTCACTAAAAGAATCACAGGCCTAAAGCAGATGCCCTATGCTGACCATCTAAAAAAACTCCACCTATACTCTGTCGCATATCGTCTACTTAGAGCCAATCTCTGCTTAACATACAAGGCCATATCAAACCCAGAGCTGCTGGACATGATACACTTAAAGAAATCCCAGTCCCTCAGAGACATATGCTCCAGGGATCTAAACCTTGTCATCACAATGAACAAAACATGCTGGAGGGATAGGTTCCTGACCCAGAGATTCCCCAGACTCTGGAATAGACTGCCCATACATGTCAAGCAGAGTGCCTCTTTGGCTCTCTTCAAAAGGAACCTTGACGATTGGATTGGAGATATGAAATTCACCCCGGGGATCACATCAGTCACCTTGCTAGACAGGGGTCCAAGGAAGTAAATATTGTGGGAAGAAATAGCCAGGGAATTGTTATGGCTAGGCTTGTATAGGCCCTAGGGCCGATAGCCTAGTACCAACCTATGAACCTATGAAACTATTCTTATTTTATGATGGGGTGCTATTGAGTTGAGAATGCCAAGAAAGATGTGATTGAATTTGAGTACAGCATCATCAAGAGGAAGTGAGCGCAGGCTAGACCAGTTAATAGAAGAGAGTCTATCATTGAGAATGGAGGGGTTGAAGTCAGTGAGCTTATAATAGAATTTATCTAGATGTGATGCATTTAGGTGGAGAGTATATCTTTGTATACTGATAGGTAAATGATTACTCAGGGCATCTGGAAGTGTGTTAAGGTTATGATAGAGCTGGGGGTTGCTACACAGGATCCAGTTGGGTGTTGTGCCATGATGGGAGCATTTGTTTAGTCTTGTAGAGGTAGTAATTAGCTGAGTAAAGCCAAACAAATTGATGCTCTGGGCAGTGGAGGTGGTATCAAGCATATTCCAATGAATGTTTACATCTCCTAGCAGGATTGCTTCATAGGGTATGTTTTGAGACACCCAGGAAAATATGTTTTCAATAATAGGGATGTTCTTACCAGGTGGGATATAAACAGAGGCAATAGCAAACTTTTTGTGGTTGTTTAGGTGGCAATTTAGGATTAGGATTTTGTCAGGGTAGAAGTCAGGTATAGTAACAAGTAGGGGAGATAGGGTCAGGTGGTCAGAGTATATGACTGCCACACTTCCACATGTGGCACAGCCTCCATAGTAGTACAAGGTAGCTCATCAACTGCAAATCTAAACCTTTTGGGTAATTTGAGAAAACTGGTTGATATTTTAGCATGGTGTTTGGTTATTAACTCATTAACATGTGTGATGGAGAATGCTGCACTTCTAGCAGCCTAAACACATCTTGCAATTCACAGTATTTTCGGAAGAATAAACTTAAAGTGATTTTTGTCATCAACATTTTCTTACCTTTGCAACACACAAGGTAGTGCACAAAGTGCCAAACAGCATTTCTGCAGCATTGTAAAAGGTGTCTGGCAGCTCCTTTTGCTGGTGGAAAACATTTTTATATCACTGCTTTCCCTAAGATCATGCCCCTGAACTTAAAAGCAAACTTTAACCTCAGAGACATCATGGTAGTGAAAATGTGAAGTGTGTCCATAGACTTTAAAGGTGCACTGCCGTGTATGTGACTATGTGCACCATTACAATCTATGGACGCAGTGCTCACTCTGCCTATAGTGACAGTGTGATGGACAATATATTTATTTGGGCCATGGCTTATTAAAGCTTTCTATTAAAAATGAGCCAAATAAATACTAAATTAAAGCCAACGTAGGTACATTGTGGCCCTTAATTCACTAAATGCCATGCTACATCTGTGAACACAGCCAAATCACCTTACAAAGTATAAAATAAAGAAATGTAATTATTTTGTGAAGAATAACAGCTATTAAAACTGTACAAATAGCAGTATTATCCGTAAGATGTATTCTCGATAGCGATAACAGTCAGCATTCATAGTTTTTTCCATAAATACTGTAATACATTATAATCCACACAAATCCCAAATTACATTTTTTCTAAACTTTCACAAATAAGCTTTTACATGACAAAAAGAAATTCCACTGTAAGTGCATATTTATTGAGATATTTATAGAGATATGAGCACGTTTAATTGTATAATTAGCAATACAAGTAATACTGAATATCTCATAAAGATGTACAACTTACAATGCAAATATTAAAGACAGTTTTCTTCAACATGTAAAGTTTCACCTACTGTCATTCAATAGTTTGTAAATCACTTGGTTTATGAACTATTATGTACATATGGAAATATTGTTTATTTTCATAATTACTAACAAACAACTAGCAATATTTCCAGTATAGTGTAATATAAACCAACATTTTCAGTGAATTGTTCTGTCTCCCACATTGGTGTTTCACTTCATATACCTCAATAAAATGTAAGTGTCACAGTTATGAAAATATGAACATAAATATAAATAATAAATGGCAAAAATTAATTTCTCCATTGCAGGACATCCTAGGTTAACATTCTTA